>NC_053131.1:34726275-34728775 GCF_010015445.1 Perca fluviatilis
GGTGGAGCCACAGCAGTAGGGGGTGGAGCCACAACAGTAGGGGGTGGAGCCACAGCAGTAGTGGGCGGAGCCACAGCCACCGTTTTGACTCCGAGCTCCGCCCCCCGGCCTGCTGAGGGTTTGAGGGAGATGAGGTTCAGCGGCGTGGCGGCGGCAGGTGGTGGTGGGGGGCACGCGGATGACGGTGGGGGCTCGCGGCTGCGGCAGTATCGGCGTCTTGGCGGGAACTCTGGGACAGGTGACTGTGATTGGTTCCCGGCTGGAGTCCGAGGGAAGGATTTTAAAGGTGCACGTGCCCTTCTGAGACAGGAAGCCAGACGGGGGGTGCAGCGGGGCGGCCAGGGGGGACACGGAGAAGGCGGACAAGCCGGACAGGGAGGCGGGCGTTACCGTGGTTACCTTGGTTACCGTGGCGACGGGGGTCGGGGGCGTTTGGTCGACTGGAGCCTGAAGGGAACCGGGGACGACTGAGAGAGGGGACACGATCAATAAATACATTTAAATTATCAGAAATGAATCAAAAGTCATAAAACATAACATATATTTAAAATATATTTAAAAAATAAATTAAAATAAAATAATAAGTAATTTAATATAATTTAAAAACATTAAAATATAAATTACAATTATTTTAAATAAATCAAAGTGATCAGACATACATTTCAAATTTTCAAATAAAATATGGGGAAAATAAATCAAAATTGTCAATAGATAAAAATTTATAAAATTATTTATAAAGAAATATTACAATTACAAACAATACTGAAAGAAAAAACATGAAAAATGACGTAATGCATCAGCTGCATTTCATCCCTGCTGACCGCCAGAGGCGGAGCTTAAAGGAGGATTCTGGTGGATTCCAACCTGTAGCGCTGCTGTTTGTGCCGTCAGTAGGGACACACCGTGTTATCCTCCTGCTAGTGTTAGCACCGTGTTACCCTCCTGCTAGTGTTAGCACCGTGTTACCCTCCTGCTAGTGTTAGCACCGTGTTACCCTCCTGCTAGTGTTAGCACCGTGTTACCCTCCTGCTAGTGTTAGCACCGTGTTACCCTCCTGCTAGTGTTAGCACCGAGTTACCCTCCTGCTAGTGTTAGCACCGTGTTACCCTCCTGCTAGTGTTAGCACCGAGTTACCCTCCTGCTAGTGTTAGCACCGTGTTACCCTCCTGCTAGTGTTAGCACCGAGTTACCCTCCTGCTAGTGTTAGCACCGAGTTATCCTCCTGCTAGTGTTAGCACCGAGTTATCCTCCTGCTAGTGTTAGCACCGAGTTACCCTCCTGCTAGTGTTAGCACCGTGTTACCCTCCTGCTAGTGTTAGCACCGAGTTACCCTCCTGCTAGCGTTAGCACCGAGTTACCCTCCTGCTAGCGTTAGCACCGAGTTACCCTCCTGCTAGCGTTAGCACCGAGTTACCCTCCTGCTAGCGTTAGCACCGTGTTACCCTCCTGCTAGCGTTAGCACCGAGTTATCCTCCTGCTAGTGTTAGCACCGAGTTACCCTCCTGCTAGTGTTAGCACAGAGTTACCCTCCTGCTAGCGTTAGCACCGAGTTACCCTCCTGCTAGCGTTAGCACCGAGTTACCCTCCTGCTAGTGTTAGCACCGTGTTACCCTCCTGCTAGTGTTAGCACCGAGTTACCCTCCTGCTAGCGTTAGCACCGAGTTATCCTCCTGCTAGCGTTAGCACCAAGTTACCCTCCTGCTAGTGTTAGCACAGAGTTACCCTCCTGCTAGTGTTAGCACAGAGTTATCCTCCTGCTAGTGTTAGCACCGAGTTACCCTCCTGCTAGTGTTAGCACCGGTGTTACCCTCCTGCTAGTGTTAGCACCGAAGTTACCCTCCTGCGGCGTACACCGAAGTTACCCTCCTGCTAGTGTTAGCACTGTTACCCTCCTGCTAGTGTTAGCACCGAAGTTACCCTCCTGCTAGTGTTAGCAACGTGTTACCCTCCTGCTAGTGTTAGCACCGAGTTACCCTCCTGCTAGCGTTAGCACCGAGTTTACCCTCCTGCTGGCGTAGCAACCGTGTTACCCTCCTGCTGCTTAGCACCGGGTTATCCTCCTGCGAGGTAGCACCGAAGTTACCCTCCTGCTAGTGTTAGCACCGAAGTTACCCTCCTGCTAGTGTTAGCACGAAGGTTACCCTCCTGCTAGTGTTAGCACCGAAGTTACCCTCCTGCTAGTGTTAGCACCGGTTACCCTCCTGCTAGTGTTAGCACCGAAGTTACCCTCCTGCTAGTGTTAGCACCGTGTTACCCTCCTGCTAGTGTTAGCACCGAAGTTATCCTCCTGCTAGCGGTTACACCGGGTTACCCTCCTGCTAGCGTTAGCACAGAGTTATCCTCCTGCTGCGTTAGCACCGAAGTTATCCTCCTGCTAGCGTTAGCAACGAGTTATCCTCCTGGTTAGCGCGACACCGAAGTTATCCTCCTGCTAGCGTTAGCACCGAGTTACCCTCCTGCTAGTGTTAGCACCGAGTTATCCTCCTGCTAGTGTTAGCAC
>NC_053131.1:34738775-34751854 GCF_010015445.1 Perca fluviatilis
ACTATTCTGAACTTTCCAGACTGTTCTAGTTCTTCTATTATTTGCCTTTTCCCCACTTAGACATTATATCCACATTACTGATGATTATTTATCTAAAATCTAAGTGTGAAGATATTTTGTTAAAGCACCAATTGTCAACCCTAGAATATCGTCGCAATTCGTCGGTTCGCTCGGCCATCAGGTGCATAGCTGTCTGCCATCAGCTTGTGCTCGCATCAGCTGTCTTCGGCCATCAGCTATGCATCACTGTCTTCGCATCAGCTGTGCTCTGCCATCAGCTGTGCTTCGGCCATCAGCTGTGCGCTCGGCCATCAGCTGTGCTTCGGCCATCAGCAGCGCTCGGCCATCAGCTGTGCTCTCGGCCATCAGCTGTGCGCTCGGCCATCAGCTGTGCGCTCGGCCATCAGCTGGTATTTCAGACTGGACGTGCTGTGATGATAGCTCAGTTCACAACCACAAACACACACACATCACTTTGGTCTTGTCAATGGAACCATTTGGCAACTTTTTAAAAGTAAACTTTCCATTCAGAATCTTATTGGCGTCCATTTCGGCGTCTGGCGCTCGCCATCCACTCAAAGCGTACCGTTAGCCTGCTACTCTTTGGCCGGCTCGCGAGCCCAAACCAGTGTGTGCGGCGCCTCTGTTGTTGTGTTCCCGGTCTAGCTAGATCCGGTGTGGTGTTGTAGTTTTTCTAACGTTACTAGTTGTTGCAACAGCATGTGAAAGAACTACAAAGTTTTCTAGGCCAAAAAGTACATTAATCTCACAATGGGTTTAACTGACAGCACTAGTCTAAATAGTTATCAGATATTAGGTCTAATATTAGGTCTAATAGTTATCAGACATTAGGTCTAATATTAGGTCTAATAGTTATCAGACATTAGGTCTAATAGTTATCAGATTTTAGGTCTAATATTAGGTCTAATAGTTATCAGATTTTAGGTCTAATATTAGGTCTAATAGTTATCAGACATTAGGTCTAATATTAGGTCTAATAGTTATCAGATTTTAGGTCTAATATTAGGTCTAATAGTTATCAGACATTAGGTCTAATATTAGGTCTAATAGTTATCAGATATTAGGTCTAATAGTTATCAGATTTTAGGTCTAATATTAGGTCTAATAGTTATCAGATTTTAGGTCTAATATTAGGTCTAATAGTTATCAGACATTAGGTCTAATAGTTATCAGATTTTAGGTCTAATATTAGGTCTAATAGTTATCAGACATTAGGTCTAATATTAGGTCTAATAGTTATCAGATATTAGGTCTAATATTAGGTCTAATAGTTATCAGATTTTAGGTCTAATATTAGGTCTAATAGTTATCAGATTTTAGGTCTAATATTAGGTCTAATAGTTATCAGACATTAGGTCTAATATTAGGTCTAATAGTTATCAGATATTAGGTCTAATATTAGGTCTAATAGTTAGTCTGAATTATTTTTTTTATTTTATTTATTTTTATATATTTTTTTTTTTTTTTTTTTTTTTTTTTTTTTTTTTTTTTTTTTATTTTTTATTTTTTTTTTTTTTATTTTTTTTTTTTTTATTTTTTTATATTTTATGTTATTTTTTTATTTTTAGTTTTAAACAGATGAAAGTTACCGTTGGGGTTTCCTGGAGAATCTGTTTCCTCTTCTTCTTCTTCCTCTCTTTGAACGCTCGGACTCTGGCACAGCTGCGCTCTCTCCTCTCTCCGTAAACATTTTTTTACTATTATTTAATATTATTATTATTATTACTACTACTATTATTATTATTATTATTAGAACACTTTTAGAAACTAAAAAAATACAAATGTTCCAACCCAAACTCGATGAAACGTCGTCTCTCGGGTCAGTTCATTACTGCAGTAAGATGGGAGTTTTTAAAGATTATTTTTGGGCATTTTTAGGCCTTTACTGACCGGACAGCTGAAGACATGAGAGACCGCAGGTCGGACTCGAACCTGCGGCCGCTGCGTCAAGGAGTAAACCTCTATCAGTCCCTCCAGAAAAACGTGATTATGCGATCGCATGACACTACGCTTTTTCAAATATGCCGCACTTTCGCCACATAAATTGCCGATTTCCACGCAAAATATTTGGGGCTTGCATGATGTCATAATCGCCGCATTTTCGTTGCAAAAAAGTCCCGTAATATATCTCAGCAGAAAGTTGAAAAATGTTGAGTTTACTTCACACAAGAGCTGCCATTTAGCCCCTGTTGCCATGGGAACGTTATGAAGTGATGTAATGAAAAGCAGCGTGTTGGGGGGGAATCACTTCTTTTTCTCTTTTTCATCAAACTGCAGTTTTTGTCGTTTCTTTTGACCTCTTCTCGCCTTTCTTCCTTTCTTTTTGCTACTGTCTTTTTCTCTTCGAAGTTTTTGTCACTTTTTTCGAAGTTTGTCGCTTTTTGGAATTTTTTGTCGACCTAGTGTTTTCTACTTTTTTTAAAAGTTTGGGTCTCTTTTTTTTCAAAGTTTTTGTTACTGTTTTCGACCTATTCTTGCCTCACTTCCTTCTTTCTACCCTCTTTTGTCGCCTTTTTCCACCAGCATTTAAATGTTTTCCAGGTACAAGGCTGTTGTTTGGTAAATCTATCGCTGGTTAGGGGCTACATGGCTTAAAAAAACTGTTCAAAGGGGGTACATTATTGAGAAAAGCTTGAGAACCAGTGGTCTAGAGGAGTGTTTTTCAACCTTTTTTGAGCCACGGCACATTTTTTTTACATTTAAAAAATCCCGCGGCACACCACCAACCAAAAATGTTACAAAATGACACATTGTAGCCTAATAACATCAGAATCTGCATTTTTACTTAAAAACTGTATCCATCGCTGTTGCAGGCTTACATCGATGATCTCGGCCCTACTGCTTACATCCTGGCACTGCCATTCTATCAACAAGGTCATTATTGAACTATGCTGCCACCTACTGACACAGAATAGTATTTCATTTATCTGCCAGTCATCACATTGCAGCCACAGATGCGCGACAATGGCAAATTATCAATAAAAAAAAATGTTGTTGGACCAATTAAGTGAAATCGGATAATTTTCCACGGCACACTAGTGGTTGAAAATGACTCTAGTGGTCTAGAGCACCTTTAAGATCAAATATAAGAATTTCCTGGAGTCTTTGTCACTATTTAATAAGCCCAAATTAACAGGGTAAGCTGAACCCTGATGTGTAATAATATGTTTATTTTTAGAGTTCTTACGGCGCGGTGGGGCGAGGCTGCAGGTCTGGGAGCGTGGATCGGGTCTGGGTCGGGGTCTCCTCTCGTCCACAGGGTGCGGACCCGCTCGGCAGGCTGGGAAACGCTGTCCGCCTCCTTCAGGACTACAAACACACAACAGGAAGCAGCAGGCGGAGTTACAATGTGACACACTGCAGCAGATTCATTCATCACCTTTAAGATGTTCACATCCAGCTCTCACACACACACACACACACACTCACACACACACACACACACACACACACAAACTCACACACACACACACACACACACAGACACACAGACACACAGACACTCACACACACAGACACACAGACACACAGACACACACACACACACACACACACACACACAGACACACACACACACACACGACGCACACACACACACACACACACACACACACACACACACACACACACACACACACACACTCACACACACACACACACTCTTTTTATTTTTTTCATTTTGAATTATTGTAACTTAAGAAAAACAAAGATGCAGATGTTGGAGGGGGGGGGGGGGTGTACTTACCGTAGGCCATCTTCATCCTCCTCTTCCTCTTCCTCTTCCTGCCGGGCCCGGTGTGCCCGGGGCTGGAGTCCGACCCGTCCAGGTTCTTCAGCAGCACCACCTTCTGTTTGAGGCAGCTGCAGCCGAACATGCAGGGGGGGCGCCCGCAGTGGCCCCCCCGGGACGCCTGGCCGTCCCGGGACGCCTGGGCCAGAGAGGAACACACACAGCCCAGCCGGCAGCTCGCACTCAGGCAAGCTGGAGCACACGCGCCCTCAGCTCTATCCCGGCCGTTGGGTTCTCTGTGTGACGCTACCCTGAGAGGGGGGGGAGAGGGGGAGAGAGAGGAGGGGGAGGGGGGAGGGAGGGAGGGAGAGAGGGGGGGAAGGGAGAAAAGAGGGGAGGGGAGAGAGAGGGAGGGAGGGAGAGAGAGGGAGGGAGAGGGGGGAGGGGGGAGAGAGAAGAGGGAGGGAGGGAGAGAGGGGAGGGAGGGAGAGAGGAGAGGGGAGGGAGGAGGGGAGAGAGAGAGGGAGAGGAGGGAGGGAGAGGGGGAGGGAGAAGAGGGGAAGAGAGGAGAAGGGAGAAAAAGAGAGAGAGAGAGAAGTTTAATTTAATTGTCTTTGACAATTTCTGAAACTGAGTTAAAATTTAAACTAAAGTCAGTCATATATATGTGTGTGTGTGTGTGTGTGTGTGTCTGTGTGTGTGTGTGTGTGTGTGTGTGTCTGTGTGTGTGTGTGTGTGTCTGTGTATGTGTGTGTGTGTGTCTGTGTGTGTGTGTGTGTCTGTGCGTGTGTGTGTGTGTGTGTGTGGCTGGTGAGCTGGCAAGTGAGAGAGTGATAGTTGATTATCTCCATGGCGGTAGCGACTCTAGAGTCATATATATGTAGAGGAGAAACTAAAGCAGTAGAGACTCTAGAGTCATATATATGTGAGAGAAACTAAGCAGTAGAGACTCTAGGAGTCATATATATGTGAGAGAAACTAAGCAGTAGAGACTCTAGAGTCATATATATGTGAGAGAAACTAAGCTAGTAGCGCTCTAAAGTCATATATATGTGAGAGAAACTAAGCTTAGTAGCGACTCTAAAAGTCATATATATGTGAGAGAAACTAAGCAGTAGAGACTCTAGAGTCATATATATGTGAGAAGCTCACATGAGTAGAGACTTTTAGAGTCATATATATGTGAGGGAAACTAAGCAGTAGAGACTCTAGAGTCATATATATGTGAGAGAAACTAAGCAGTAGAGACTCTAGAGTCATATATATGTAGGAGAAACTAAGCAGTAGAGACTCTAGAGTCATATATATGTGAGAGAAACTAAGCTGAGTGGCGACTCTAGAGTCATATATATGTGAGGAAACTAAGCTAGAGACTCTAGAGTCATATATATGTGAGAGAAACTAAGCAGTAGAGACTCTAGAGTCATATATATGTGAGAGAAACTAAAGCAGTAGAGACTCTAGAGTCATATATATGTGAGAGAAACTAAGCAGTAGAGACTCTAGAGTCATATATATGTGAGGAGAAACTAAGCGAGTAGAGACTCTAGAGTCATATATATGTGAGAGAAACTAACGCAGTAGAGACTCTAGAGTCATATATATGTGAGAGAAACTAATGAGTTAGAGACTCTAGGAGTCATATATATGTGAGAGAAACAAAGTGAGCTCTAGAGTCATATATATGTGAGAGAAACTTGAGTAGCGACTCTAGAGTCATATATATGTGAGAGAAACTAAAGCAGTAGCGACTCTAGAGTCATATATATGTGAGAGAAACTACTTGGTAGAGACTCTAGAGTCATATATATGTAGGAGAAACAGCTAATGCAGGCTCTAGAGTCATATATATGTGAGAGAAACTAGGCAGTAGCGACTCTAGAGTCATATATATGTGAGAGAAACTAAGAGTAGAGGCACTCTAGAGTCAATATATGTGAGAGAAACTAAGCGAGTAGCGAATACTCTAGAGTCATATATATGTGAGAGAAACTAAGCCGGTAGCGACTTTAGAGTCATATATATGTGAGAGAAACTAAGCGTGAGAGACTCTAGACGATATGTGGGGAAACTAAGCAAAGAGTCTAGAGATATGTAAAAAACTGCGAATAGTGACTCTAGAGTCATATATGTGAGAGGAAACTAAGCTAGTAGCGACGGGTCTCAATATGTGAGAGAAACAAAGCGAGTAAGTCAATTATAAGTAGCGACTTTTAGAGTCATATATATGTGAGAGAAACTAAGCAGTAGCGACTCTAGAGTCATATATATGTGAGAGAAACTACAGCAGCGACTCTAGAGTCATATATGTGAGAGAAACTAATGGTAGCGACTCTAGAGTCTATATATGTGAGAGAAACTAAGCAGTAGTGACTTTAGAGTCATATATATGTGAGAGAAACAAGCGCAGTAGCGACTCTAGAGTCATATATATGTGAGAGAAACTAAGTGTAGTAGCGACTTTTAGAGTCATATATATGTGAGAGAAACTAAGCGAGTAGTAGACTCTAGAGTCATATATATGAGAGAAACTATAGTAAGTCTTTAGAGTCATATATGTGAGAGAAACTGAAAGTAGTGACTCTAGAGTCATATATATGTGAGAGAAACTAAGCGAGTAGCGACTCTAGAGTCATATATATGTGAGAGAAACTAAGCGTAAGCGACTCTAGAGTCATATATATGAGAGAAACTAAGCGTAGTGACTCTAGAGTCATATATATGTGAGAGAAACTAACAGTAGAGACTTTAGAGTCATATATATGTGGAGAAACTAAGTAGTAGTGACTCTAGAGTCATATATAGTGAGAGAAACTAAGGTGCGACTTTAGAGTCATATATATGTGAGAGAAACTAATGTAGTGACTTTAGAGTCATATATATGTGAGAGAAACTAGCAGTAGTGACTCTAGAGTCATATATATGTGAGAGAAACTAAGCGAGTAGAGACTCTAGAGTCATATATATGTGAGAGAAACTAAGCGAGTAGTGACTCTAGAGTCATATATATGTGAGAGAAACTAAGCGTATGAGTAGAGACTCTAGAGTCATATATATGTGAGAGAAACTAAGCGAGTAGAGACTCTAGAGTCATATATATGTGAGAGAAACTAAGCGAGTAGAGACTCTAGAGTCATATATATGTGAGAGAAACTAAGCGAGTAGACCCTAGAGTCATATATATGTGAGAGAGAAACTAAGCGAGTAGCGACACTTAGAGTCATATATATGTGAGAGAAACTAAGCTTAGTAGAGACTCTAGACACAGATATAATGTGAGAGAAACTGCAGCAGTAGACTCTAGAGTCATATATATGTGAGAGAAACTAACTGAGTAGAGACTCTAGAGTCATATATATGTGAGAGAAACTAAGCGAGTAGCGACTTTAGAGTCATATATATGTGAGAGAAACTAAGCGAGTAGAGACTCTAGAGTCATATATATGTGAGAGAAACTAAGCGAGTAGTGACTCTAGAGTCATATATATGTGAGAGAAACTAAGCGAGTAGAGACTCTAGAGTCATATATATGTGAGAGAAACTAAGCGAGTAGAGACTCTAGAGTCATATATATGTGAGAGAAAACTAGCAGTAGTGACTCTAGAGTCATATATATGTGAGAGAAACCATTTAGCAGTTACTTTTAGAGTCATATATATGTGAGAGAAACTAAGCTTAGTAGCGACTCTAGAGTCATATATATGTGAGAGAAACTAAGCGAGTAGCGACTCTAGAGTCATATATATGTGAGAGAAACTAAGCGTAGCAGCTTACTCTAGAGTCATATATATGTGAGAGAAACTAAGCAGCAGTGACTTTAGAGTCATATATATGTGAGAGAAACAAAGCAGTAGCGACTCTAGAGTCATATATATGTGAGAGAAACTAGCGAGTAGCGACTTTTAGAGTCATATATATGTGAGAGAAACTAATAGTAGTGACTCTAGAGTCATATATATATGAGAGAAACTGAGCAGCGACTTTAGAGTCATATATATGTGAGAGAAACTAAGCGAGTAGAGACTCTAGAGTCATATATATGTGAGAGAAACTAAGCGAGTAGCGACTCTAGAGTCATATATATGTGAGAGAAACTAAGCGAGTAGCGACTTTAGAGTCATATATATGTGAGAGAAACAAAGCGAGTAGTGACTCTAGAGTCATATATATGTGAGAGAAACTAAGCGAGTAGCGACTTTAGAGTCATATATATGTGAGAGAAACTAAGCGAGTAGTGACTCTAGAGTCATATATATGTGAGAGAAACTAAGCGAGTAGCGACTCTAGAGTCATATATATGTGAGAGAAACTAAGCGAGTAGAGACTCTAGAGTCATATATATGTGAGAGAAACTAAGCAGTGAGACCTCTAGAGTCATATATATGTGAGAGAAACTAAGCTAGACGACTCTAGAGTCATATATATGTGAGAGAAACTGAAGCAGTGACTCTAGAGTCATATATATGTGAGAGAAACTAAGCAGTAGAGACTCTAGAGTCATATATATGTGAGAGAAACTGAGTAGAGACTCTAGAGTTATGTGAGGGAAAACTGAGTAGAGACTCTAGAGTCATATATATGTGAGAGAAACTAAGCGAGTAGACTCTAGAGTCATATATATGTGAGAGAAACTAACTGAGTAGAGACTCTAGAGTCATATATATGTGAGAGAAACTAAGCGAGTAGCGACTTTAGAGTCATATATATGTGAGAGAAACTAAGCGAGTAGAGACTCTAGAGTCATATATATGTGAGAGAAACTAAGCGAGTAGAGACTCTAGAGTCATATATATGTGAGAGAAACTAACTGAGTAGAGACTCTAGAGTCATATATATGTGAGAGAAACTAAGCGAGTAGCGACTTTAGAGTCATATATATGTGAGAGAAACTAAGCTAGTAGAGACTCTTAGAGTCATATATATGTGAGAGAAACTAAGCCGTAGTGACTCTAGAGTCATATATATGTGAGAGAAACTACTATAGAGACTCTAGAGTCATATATGTGAGAGAAACAAAGAGAGTAGAGACTCTAGAGTCATATATATGTGAGAGAAACAAAGAGAGTAGCGACTTCTAGAGTCATATATATGTGAGAGAAACTAAATGTAGTAGGACTCTAGAGTCATATATATGTGAGAGAAACTAAGCTGTAGAGACTCTAGAGTCATATATATGTGAGAGAAACTAAGAGTAGCGACTCTAGAGTCATATATATGTGAGAGAAACCAAGCGTATAGTGACTCTAGAGTCATATATATGTGAGAGAACTAAGCAGTAGCGACTCTAGAGTCATATATATGTGAGAGAAACAAAGCTAGTAGCGTAACTCTAGAGTCATATATATGTGAGAGAAACAAAGCGAGTAGTGACTCTAAAGTCATATATATGTGAGAGAAACTAAGCGTAGCAGCTTTAGAGTCATATATATGTGAGAGAAACTAAGCGAGTAGTGACTTTAGAGTCATATATATGTGAGAGAAACTAAGCTAGTAGCGACTCTAGAGTCATATATATGTGAGAGAAACTGTATAGTAGCGACTCTAGAGTCATATATATGTGAGAGAAACTAAGCGCAGTAGTGACTTTAGAGTCATATATATGTGAGAGAAACTGTTAGCAGCGTAATTTTAGAGAGTCATATATATGTGAGAGAAACTAAGCGGTAGAGACTCTAGAGTCATATATATGTGAGAGAAACTAAGTTGAGTAGCGACTCTAGAGTCATATATATGTGAGAGAAACTAGTTTAGCAGTGACTTTAGAGTCATATATATGTGAGAGAAACTAAGCAGTAGTGACTCTAGAGTCATATATATGTGAGAGAAACTAAGTAGCGTAATTTCTAGAGTCATATATATGTGAGAGAAACTAAAGCAGCGACTTTAGAGTCATATATATGTGAGAGAAACTAAGCGAGTAGCGACTCTAGAGTCATATATATGTGAGAGAAACTAAGCGAGTAGCGACTCTAGAGTCATATATATGTGAGAGAAACTAAGCGAGTAGAGACTCTAGAGTCATATATATGTGAGAGAAACTAAGCGAGTAGAGACTCTAGAGTCATATATATGTGAGAGAAACTAAGCGAGTAGTGACTCTAGAGTCATATATATGTGAGAGAAACTAAGCGAGTAGAGACTCTAGAGTCATATATATGTGAGAGAAACTAAGCGAGTAGAGACTCTAGAGTCATATATATGTGAGAGAAACTAAGCGAGTAGAGACTCTAGAGTCATATATATGTGAGAGAAACTAAGCTTAGTAGACTCTAGAGTCATATATATGTGAGAGAAACTAACTGAGTAAGACTCTAGAGTCATATATATGTGAGAGAAACTAAGCGTAGTAGCACTCTAGAGTCATATATATGTGAGAGAAACTAAGCAGTAGCGACTCTAGAGTCATATATATGTGAGAGAAACTAAGCTAGTAGAGACTCTAGAGTCATATATATGTGAGAGAAACTAACGAGTAGAGACTCTAGAGTCATATATATGTGAGAGAAACTAAGCAGTAGCGACTCTAGAGTCATATATATGTGAGAGAAAACTATGCAGTAGAGACTCTAGAGTCATATATATGTGAGAGAAACTAAGCTTAGTAGAGACTCTAGAGTCATATATATGTGAGAGAAATCTAAGCGGTAGGCCTGAGTCATATATATGTGAGAGAACCAGTAGAGACTCTAGAGTCATATATATGTGAGAGAAACAAAGCGAGTAGCGACTCTAGAGTCAATATATGTGAGAGAAACAGTGAAGAAGTTTAACTCTAGAGTCATATATATGTGAGAGAAACTAAGTAGAAAGAGACTCTAGAGTCATATATATAGAGGGAAACAAAGCGAGTAGAGACTCTAGAGTCATATATATGTGAGAGAAAAGCAGTAGAGACTCTAGAGTCATATATATGTGAGAGAAACAGTGCGAGTAGGACTCTAGAGTCATATATATGTGAGAGAAACTACGAGTAGAGACTCTAGAGTCATATATATATGTGAGAGAAAACTAAAGTAGCGACTCTAGAGTCATATATATGTAGGAAAGAAAGCCGAAAGTAGTGACTCTAGAGTCATATATATGTGAGAGAAACTAAGCCGAAGCAGTAACTCTAGAGTCATATATATGTGAGAGAAACTAAGCAGTAGCGATCTAGATCATTATATGTGAGAGAAACCGAAGAAAGGTATCTAGATCATATATATGTGAGAGAAACTAAAGTAATTAGATCATATATATGTGTAGAGAAACAAAGCGTAGATAGAGTCATATATATGTGAAAGAAAGCTAGTAGAGACTCTAGATCATATATATGTGAGAGAAACTAAGCAGTAGCGACTTTAGAGTCATATATATGTGAGAGAAACAAAGCCAGTAGCACCTCTAGAGTCATATATGTGAGAGAAACTGCGTGAGTAACTCTAGAGTCATATATATGTGAGAGAAACAGAGAGTGATTTAGAGTCATATATATGTGGGAAAACAAAGGTGTAGGACTCTAGACATATATATGTGAGAGAAACTAAGAGTAGCGATAGAATATATATGTGAAACAAAGCGTAATGAGAGATATATATGTGAGAGAAAGAAAGAAAGAAGCAAGGAACTAAGGAGCATATGTGGAAATAAAGAAGGACCTAGAGTTGGTATGTGGAGAGGAACGACCCATGAGAAGGGCCACAGAAATGGTGGAGAGGAAATGGAAGGAATGGAAATGGTAGGTGGAGAGAACGGAAAAGGGACAGAGTGGTATGTGGAGAGGAATGAAAGGAAGGGAAGGTATATGTGTGAGGAGAAAGAAAGGAAAGGGAATGGAGTTAGTATATGTGAGAGAAAGTAAAGGAAGGATAAGTTGGTGGTATAGATATAGTGGTGGAGAGAAACGAAAGAAGGAATGGAGTTAGTGGTGAGGAGGAAATAGGAAGGAAGGAGTAGTATATGTGAGAGGAATGAAAGGAAATGGATGAAAGCTCCCAGTGGAGAGGAAAGGAAGGAATGAAGAAAGAGTGGAGAGAAATAAAGGGAAGGAATGAGAGAACGGAAAAGGTGGAGAGAGAAGGACGGAGAGGAAATATGGAGAGGAGTTGGTGGAAGGGATAGAGTTGCAGGAGGTGGAGAGGAAATAGAGAGTTGGTGTATGGAGAGGAAATGGAAGGTGGAGAGGAAATGGTGGAGTTGGTGGAGAAATAATAGGAGATGAGTTATAGGTGGATGGAGGGTGGAAATGAAAGGCAGGTGGTGAAATGAAATGGAAGCAGCCGAATGGACGAATGGGAATGGAGTAGGAATGGATGTAAGGAGGAAAGGAAGGATGGAGAAATGGCAACGACTTCCTGCAGTATGGAGGATCACCAGCTTGGAGGCGGCAGTGGAATTCTCGTAATGGAGTACGTAACGCATTGTTGGGCCGTTATAGAGTAGAGCGTGGAAGCGGCAGGTACCATGTAATGGAAAAAAACGCCATTAGACGGTTTGACATTCTATCAAAACGTAAAGACTTAGTCAGAGCTTGTTGGTGCAAGCCGCTTTGGCGGTCTTCTAACGGCTCGGGTGTGGCGAGGTGTCAAATTTTAAGTGCTTTTGCAACTGGACTGTAAGTTGTCCACTCTGCCCGAAGTCCTGGCCTAAAGACGGTTTGTTTGTTTGTTTGTTTTTCAGTTGCAGGACAACGTGATCACCCCTGTACACCACCATGACCTTCACCTGCTTCGTCTTCTCCTGACATGTTCAACGGCTCTGAGCTCGCTGCTCCAGGTAACCCGCCATCACACACACGGAGACCACTTCGCGTGCTAGGGAAGACCTTCTCTGGGGAACGTGAACGTTAGCCTGGTGAGAGTTGCCCTGATCTGGCGAGCTCCAGTTTTCCCTCTCCCAGATCGGTCTGGCATCTTGAGATAGAGAACATTTGGAGCAGTTCGCCAAACGTAACCACCAATCAGCGTTGGTTTTGAGGCGGGTTTAGTAAGGGGGGGGAATCACGCCAGAGGCCTCAATGATACGATATCATCCCGATGCTTTATGTCACATACCATATTATTGCGATTTTAAACACTATTGCAATATTCTCAGCGATATATTGCAATGTATTACCTTTTTCCAACTTCAGATTTTTCCAATTTAAAATGATGTCCCGAAGGACAGTTTTGTCAACATCTGTTTTATCTAAAAAGATACATTTCTCTGTTTGTTCATCTCTACTTCAATTGTATTGCTGCAAAATGTGATTGTCAAGCAGACAGACTGACCAACACATATGTTATAAAAGATCGATACTTGGCGTCTGTGTATCGGTATTGCCGAACGAAATATCGCGCGATACTATGCT
>NC_053131.1:34752354-34784854 GCF_010015445.1 Perca fluviatilis
ACCCACACACACACACACACACAGAGACACAGACACACACACACACACACACACACACACACACAGACACACACACACACACACACACAGACCACACACACACACACACACACACACACACACACACACACACACACAGACACACACACACACACACACAGAGACACACATAGACACACACACACACATACAGACACACACACACACACACACACAGACACAGACACAGAGACACACACAGACACACAGACACACACACGCACAGAGAGACACACAGACACACACACATAGACACACACACACACATACACAAACACACATATACATACAAGCACACACACACACACACACACATACACAGACACACACAGAGACACCATCACACACAGACACACACACACACACATACAGACACACCACCACACACACACACAGACACACACACAGACACACACACACACACAGACACAGACACACACACACACACACACACAGACACACACACACACACACACACAGACACACAGATACACACACACACACATACACAGACACACACACACACACACACAGACACACACACACATTACACACACACACACACACAGACACACACACACAGACACACACACACACACACATTAGACACACACACACACAGACATAGACACACACACACATACACACACATAGAGACACACACACACATAGACACACACACATACACACACACACATAGAGAGCCACACACACACACATACAGACACATACACACACAGATTACACACACAGAGACACACACACACACATACAGACACGACACACATCCCACCAGACACACACACACACAGAGACACACACAGACACACAGACACATACTATTAGAGACACACAGACACAGACACACACAGAGATTACTAATACAGACATTAGATGATAACCTATTTTCTAATATTTTTCAGAAACATGTTCCGAAACATCTGGAGAGAGAACTATTTGAACCGAATATGATCAGATTCTGAACGAGCCGCCATGACAGTCTGGTTTCAATTCTCCAGAGAAGAAACCCATGTCGTTCGGGCTCCAATCAGCTGCTTGCCATTTTCTTGGGCAACAACACAGAGTAGCGCCTGCTGTTATAGAGATACATGCCCTGCCCTTCGCATTCTGTAACTTTCTGGGACCAACCGGGTTTCACTGTCAGCGTGTCGGTCAGGGTCTGTAATACACCTTTAATGGACCTGGTCCCCGTCTCCAAGGAAAGTCCCGTGTTGTTTGTCCCATCCACCTCACCAACCTCCCTACATACTCCCTACTACTCACTACTGTAGTCGGCTAGACAACCCGGCTCATCACACGGTAGTTCGAGAAAAGGCTCCTTAAACGCCTCTTAAACGCCAGAGAAAAGGCACCTTAAACTGGGAAACGGCTACTTTAAACTACCGGAGAAAAGGCACCGGAGAAAAGGCTACTTTAAACACCGGGATAGGGCAATTTTTCAAGCGCTGGAAAAGGCTAAACGCCGGCTTTTAAACGCCGGGGAAACGCTACTAAACGCCGGAGAAAGGGCCAGCCGGACAGTGGCCTTTAAACGCTGGGGAACGGCGCTTTAAATCTGGATAGGCATGCCTAAACGCCGCCGGGAGAAAGCGCCTTAAACGCCGGAGAAGCACCTTTAAACGCCGGGGAACGGCTTTAAACGCCGAAAGGGCCTAAACGCCGGGAAGTACATGCCTTTAACGCCGAAAGGGCTCCTTAAAATTTTAAACGCTGGGAAAGGGCTACTAACGCTGGGAAACGGCGCCTTTAAACGCCTTTAAACGCCGGAGAAAAGGCACCTGAACGCCGAACGGCGCCTTTAAACGCTGGAGAAAGGCGCCTAAAGACCGGAGAAAAGGCGCCTAAACGCCGGAGAAAGCGCCGGGAAAAGGGCTTTAAACGCCGGGAAGCGGTTTTAAACGCTGGGAACGGCGCCTTTAACGCTGGAGAAAGGGCGTTCGGAACGCCGGAGAAAAGTCGTTTAACACCTGGAGAAGGGCTGCCTAAAAACTGCCGGGGAAGGGCTTACCGGGGAAAGGCTTTAAACGCTGGAGAAAGGCCAAACTGGGAAAGGCGCCTTAACGTCGTAGGCAATTTAACTGGAACGGCGCCCAACGCCGGAGAAAGGCATTTAAACGCCGGAGAAAGTCACGAACGTTGAAACGGCGAACGCTGGAGAAAGGGCCAGCTGGAGAAAGTCATTTTAAACGCTGGGAAAGGGCGTTTTAAACGCCAGCAAGGCGCCTAAACGCTGGGGAAAGGCGCTTTAACGCTGAGTAGGGCGACTTGAACGGGAAAGGGTCTTAAACTTAAACGCTGGAGAAAAAGAAGGCCTTAAATGGAGAAAGGGCGCCTTAACGGGGAAACCTGAGAAAGGCGACGAACGCCGGGGAAAGGGCGCCTTAACACTGGAATTTTAAATTAGGAGAAGCATGAATGAACAAGGAATGGAGAGAAAGTGAATGTTGGAAGGAATGGAATGGAATGGAAGGAACAAAGGAATGGAACTGGAGGACATGGAATAAATGGAAGGAATGGAAGGAATGGAATGGAAAGGAATGGCACTTTAAACTGGAGAAAGGTTAATTTAAACGCCGGAGAAAAGGCACCTAAAACCCGCCAGTGGCACAAACGTCAGGGGAAAGGCGACTTAGTCAGGCATTTTAAACGTTAGTGGGTGCCTTAAATGCTGGAAGGGATGAAGGGGTGGAATGGACGGAATGGAATGGCTGGGGAATGGACATGGGGCTGGAGGAACATGGAATGGAAGGAAGGAATGGAAGGGGGGAAAGGCCGCCTAAATCCAAATGGGAAAAGTGGCCACTTTAAACGCCGGAGAAAGCATGACCTGAACCGAAAATTTTAAACGCCTTAAACGCCGGGAGAAAAAGGTCTTTAAACGCCGGGATAGTACCAACTGGAAGGGCTTTAAACTGGAGAAAGGCGACTTAAACGTCAGCACCTTTAAACTACCAAAACGCATACCAAACCGGGAAATGACACCCGAAAGGGCCTTAAATCCGCCGAAAGGGTTTGAACCAGGCAGCGCCTAAACCGAGGAAAGGCACACTTAAACGCCGGAAAGCAATACCTAAACGCCGTAGGCATTAAACGAGGAGAAAAGCCCGCCTTTAACCGAGAAAAGCACCCGAACTGGGAACGGCGCCTTAAACGTCGAAAGGGCCTACCGGGGAGTGGTGGATCCTAAAGTCAGCATGAATTTAAAGTCGGGAGGGATTTTAAATCCAGCCGAGAAAGGGCGCAAATCCTGGAGAAAGGGCACGAATGCCGGAGCAGTGGCCAAAACGCTGGGGAAAGGGCGGCCTACCGGAGAAAAGGCACCTTAAACGCTGGGAAACGGGCTTTAAACGCCAGTGGCTTAAACGCCGGGAAAGGGCGCCAGCCGAAAGGGCTTTAACGCCGGAGAAAGGCGACTTAAACGCTGGGAAAGGGCTTAAACGCCGGGAAGGGCGGACAAGAGGAAACATGAACGGGGAGAAGGAATGGAATGGAAGGAATAGGGGTGGAAGGAATGGAGGGAAGGAAGGAAGGAACCTGGAGAACTTAAATGGAATGGCGAGGAGAGAAAAGGCTTAATTTAAACGCCGGGAAAGTGTTTTAAACGCCGTGGAGAAAGGGCGCCTTTAAATGCCGGGGAAAGGGCTCTTTAAACGCGAGGGAGAGGAAAGGGCTTCTAACACCGGGGAAAGGCGCCTTATACGCCGGAGAAAGGGCTTTAAACGCCGGAGAAAAGGGGCAACTTTAAATGCCGGAAAGGTCTAAACGCTGGAGAAAAAGGATGCCAGTGGCAATCTGTCCACAAAAATGCCACTGCAGGAATTCTGAGCCATTTCCAACTCTTGCTGTTGCAACAAATGAGGTCCGCCCATCGCCGTATAGTTAATCCTTTATTGGGTAGAAATTATTATAAAAACACATACAAAAAACTGATTTGCAAGATTAAAAAAACGAACAGACGAGATCTAAAAACCATCACTATCGCACAGCTGAGGTTGAAAAACTGTGTGGCTTCCCAGACTAGATTTCCCCCTCTGGCTCAATCCTGTGATTCCCTTACTAACCCTGGCTGATTAGCACATACACACACAGATCGCAGGTGACGTAACGATCAAACCATTCACACAAACCTACCAACGCCCACACACACTATCCATGCACACACACACATCCAAATTGACGGCAACACACGGCCCCTAATTGTTACTGTATAATAACACAACAATTCACAAAATTAATAATTGAGCCAATGACAAATCAATCAATAATGTTCATAGTACAAGTGCAATAATGTCCATGTCGAGTAAATATCCATGGAATAGGTAACCTCAATGTTGAGATTTCAGCATTACAAAGTCTTAATCAGCCTCCAGCAGAAGACAGATCTTTGTGATCGGTCTCTCAAGTATGTTACATTTGGTCAGAACTTTGGCAGACCGTACCAGTCCCTGCTTGTCTGGGAAGGTCTGCAACACCCTTCCTAACAGCCAGGGATCCACGAGGCAGTAGAGTCCGCCACAAGAACAATGTCCCCTGCAACAAAGCTCCTCTTGTCCTTTACCACCACGGCGTGCCTCCGTAGCAGTGGTATGTACTCCCGAACCCATCTGTGCAGAAAAGATCAGCAAGAAACTGAACTTGCCTCCTATCGCCGTCGGTGTACAGATCACTTGTGTCAAAACGTCCTGGTGGTAGCGCAGGTTTGCCTTTAAAAAAATAATGTGATTAGGAGTCAGGGTTCCAAGTCATTGAGATCATCTGAAGTTTTTGTGGAGTGGACAAGTCATTAAGGATAGCTTCCACCTCACACAGAAGAGTTTGCAGTCCTTCCGTCGTGTGTGGTTTTGCTGATGAAGTACTGAATTCAGCACCTTCCTGACCATACTGAATGATTCTCTCCCATACTCCTCCGTGATTGAAGCACTAGGGGGGTTGAAGCTCCATTTTATTCCAGATTGAAGTAATGCGTTTTGAATTTGCTTGTGGTTCAGAGCAGATAAAGCTTGTCTCAGTTCGCGTTCTGCTCCAACAAAGTTGGTCCGCTATCAGACGTGATGATGCGACACTTGGCCTCGTCTTGAAATGAATCGGGCGCAGTGCATGGATGCAGAACTGGTGTCCAATGAGTATGCCACTTCCAAAATGCACTGCCCTGCTGGCCGCATACAAGTAAAGATAACTCCATATCTTTTGATTGGCTACGGCCTGCCTTCACCCTCAAAAGGACCAAAATAATCGACACCCACATTTGTAAAAGGTGGAAGATCTGGTTGAGTCTTTCCTTTGGTAAATCTGCCATCTTTTGTTCACCCAGCTTTTCCCCTATAGCGTCTGCAAATAACACAGGAAGAGAGGATCTTTCTGGCTGCAGAATTAGCACTGGTGATCAATATACTGTTGACGAAGTCTGGAAGGCAGATGATTTCTTCCACAATGTCCCAGTTGCTCATGAATGTGAGCGCCGAAATGAGAGTGGAGATGTGCTGATTTTTAGCAAGAATGACTGGGTGTTTCATGCCATCAGGCATTGCCGCTTTACTGAGTCGTCCTCCCACTCTCAAGAGCCCATTTTCCAGCACTGGGTCAAGTTTGTAAATCTGGCTACTTTTCTTAACTCCAGATGTTCCACTTTTCAATGCAGTTATTTCATCACTGAACCTTTCCATTTGGCAGTACTGAATAATGGCACTTTCAGCGGTGTTAATATCTTCCAATGCTAAAGTCTGACCACCCAATGTGGCTTTGAAGCTTTGCATTTCCTTTTCCACTTTGTTCTTCTGTTCAATTATGTTAAGTCCATTACCAGACACACACGCTTGTATTTCCTGTCTTTTTTGACACAACAACTGCAACACCTTTCTCCACTGATGAAACCAAGCAACTGAGGTCTTCAACCTTTTCCATGACGAGAAGTTGGTAATCAGCTGTGTTGTTGCATTCTGTGACTCTTTGATGATTATAGTATTCACAATAGCATGTCCTTTGACCTCAGGGTCATCACAGCTGAAAGAAGCAGGCTCCACAATATTAATAGGCCATTCACTTTCATTCTTGAAAAGGAAATCTGGGCCGTGGATCCATCTGCAACATGTAAGGAGTTCCTCAGCTTTCAAACCACGAGAGGCCTCGTCTGCTGGATTCTGTTTTGTGTCAACATACCTCCATTGGGAGATAGCAGTGGCTTCTCTGATAATGGAGATCCTATTTGACACAAAGGTGTGAAAGCGTGTCGTTTCATTCCTGATGTACTTTAGCACAGTTGTGCTGTCCGTCCAGAAGATTGAACTTTCCAGCTCTAGTTGCAACTCTGCTTTCAACATTCTGTCAACTCTAACAGCAAGCACAGCAGCCGTTAATTCCATCCTTGGGATTGTCACTTTCTTTACTGGAGCAACTCATGCCTTCTCTAAAATGAAGGCTAGGTGAATCTTGTCCCAGTTGTTTTTCAGCCTCAGATATGAAACTGTGCCGTAACCATCCTCACTAGCATCAGAGAAGTGATGTAGTTGGACACCTATAAGTTTTCGAAATCTTTTGGTTTGATACATCTTGGCACGCTGAATACGCTAAGCCCTTTTAGGTCTTCTAGCCACCTGACCCACTGCAGCTGGTAGTGTGGAGGAATAAGGTCATCCCAACTGTAGCTCAACCTACAGAGGTTTTGCAGCATCAACTTAGCAGGTAAGGTAAAAGGTGCCAGAAATCCAATGGGATCGTATACTGAGCTCACAACAGACAAGATGCCTCTTCTTGTAAATGATCTTTCTTGGACTGCCATCTTGAATCTGAAAGTGTCGGTTTCTGCACACCATTGCAGTCCCAATGTTCTCTCCACAGGGAGATTGTCCCTGTCGAAATCCAGTCCTTTCATTTCTTTGGCTCTTTTCTCTACATCAATGGACTCCAACACTGATCGACTGTTGCTGACCCATTTTAACAACTGAAACCCTCCCGACTGGCATACAGCTGTCAGGTTTCCCACCAATGCAATGGATTCTGCCTCTGAAGGCATGGATTTCAAGCAGTCATCTACATAAAAGTTCTGCTTGATGGTGTTGATCACATGTGCTGGGAATTCTTCTCTGTTGTCGTCAGCAGTCTTTCTTAAGGCAAAACTGGCACAGCTGGGCGATGATATTGCACCAAACAAATGAACAGTCATTCTGTATTCAGTGAGATGTTGTGTCAGTTCACCATTTGGCCACCAGAGAAAACGAAGAAAATCTGTATCCTGTTCTGCCACTTTGACTTGGTGATACATTGCCTGTATATCCGCCGTCACTGCTATACTTTCTTGACGAAACCTTATGAGAACTCCAAGCAAAGAATTTGTCAAGTCAGGTCCCTGGAGTAGTTGACTGTTGAGGGAGATCCCTTTGAAACTTGCAGCGCAGTCAAACACCACTCTCAAGGTTCCCTTTTAGGATGGTGAACGCCATGGTGTGGGATGTACCAGACTTTTCCTTCTTCCTTCAATTGGTGTTCTGGCACTCTCTCTGCATAGCCCTTGTCTATAGCGTCACCAAGGAAATTAACATATTCCTCCTTAAATGTTGCATTTTTCTCAATTTCCTTTTTCAGGCAAAGGACTCTTTGCTTAGCAACGTGGCGGTTATTAGGCATGACAACATTATCCTCTCTAAAAAGGTAATCTCAAGCAGTAATGTCCATTGTTAAGTTCAGCTGAACTGTTCATGATTGCCATAAAATAAAGATCTTCTCTGGACATTTCTGGCTTGTCATCTGATGATTTTTCATTGAAGTCATGGTTATATTGCTTCACCAGCAGTTCCTCTATGTGAGCAATGGTTATTCTGTTGGATACGCAAGTGGGACAGCTGATCTCAGTGTCATTGCCTCCTCTCACTGGTCCATTGATAAACCCAGCGGAGTATGGTTCTGACAGCATAAGGTCCTTCATTGTTGCTGTGTACCACTTCCCATGGTTCCATTACCTTTGGCACATTGGTCCCAATTAACAGCTCCACATCAGCATCAATTACAGGAATTTCCACAGAGCTTAAGTGTGGCCAAGCATTTAACTCTTCCTGTCGTGGAATGTTGTCACGAGTCACAGGCATCTTACACTGGGTGTAGACTTCTGGTAATTCAAAGTAGGTGTTACCATTAAGTGTAGCTATCTCCAGTCCTGAGATAACATGACTGTCAACAAACTTTTCTTGATTCATAGTCCTTAACAGGATTTTGGCACTCCTTCCTTTGACCTTTAGCTCCCTCATGAGTCGCTCCAGAGCAGAAAGTGGCAGTGCTGCCAGGATCTAAAAATGCATATGTGGTTAGCATTTTGCTGCCTTTCTTAACCTTAATCTGTACAGGAACAATTGCCAAGACCGCTGTCCTGTGCTCCGGCCCCTATATGGCCCACATGTCTTGGGAGAACCTGCATGACTGTTTCCTGAAATTTCCTGCTGTGTGTCCTCTGAATTGATTTTATTCTCTCTTGAATGAATGTGAAGGATGGTGGGGTGTTTTTAAATTACACACTTTGCAAGACAGACGCTCTATGACAGTCTTGCTCATGTGTCCAACAGATAAACACCCAAAACAAACACCTTTCTCCTTCAAGAAGTTCATTTTTTCACTGTGTAACTTCTTCTCCATTTTGGGACACGACTCCAATTTGTGACCCTCTTCACACAGCAGACAAAACACCCTTGTTGGTTTATCAGGTAAGTTTCTCTCATTTTGCATTTGAGTCACGGGTTGAGCATTGACAGCTGCCACAGAAGTAGCGAAACTGCTTCCTTTTCCTTTTAAAGCATCCTTGTGAGACTTTATTTCTCTCTTTATACTGAGGTGTTGAAGTGAATGTGTCTTGAATGTTTCCAAAGAGTGGACTGGAAGCAATGGACACTTGCCTTTCGATTAAGTTGACAATATCACTGAAACCTGCTTGGCGTATGCTTCTGCTGCAGCTCATAAGCAGTGTTTCTCCATTTTTCTCTCAATTTATATGGTAAGCTTCAAGACAATAGCGCATGTTGGATGGCATATTCATCTCTGACATATAGCTGATGTCCTCCATAGCATTACAGCAGAACGCGTAAAAACAAAGCAAATGCTTGCAAAGCTTCAATATCTTCTGATTTTACCGATGGCCATCAAAAGCTTTCTCCATGTATGCAGTGGCTATTTTTGTTCATTTCAAAGCGTTCTTTTAAAGGGTCCTTGCTCTTTGATATCCTCTGTCTCGTGGCATGTGTTGACAGCTCTTAACCAGCTCCCTTGGTTGTCCTTTGGTATACTGCTCCAAAAGTATAAACAGTCTATGCTGCTAGCAGCCTTCCCTTCCACTCCATGCTCAAATGCTCTGATAAATTGTGCTATACTCAAGAGGATCTCCATCAAAACTTGGTATATCCCTTGGAGGTAATGATAATGAAGAATGTTGTTGCACTAGCAGAGCAGTTATTTCATTTGTCGTTGCATGATGGAAAGAAGATTGCCTTGGTCAACATTAGTTTGCATCAGGTCAACACGTTGAATGGGTTCCTTTGTGTCATGTATTACATGAGATTTTTCCTGAAATGTTTGAGGAATGCTTGGTTGGGGATTCAGAGTATAAACCTTTGGTCCTACATGCTTTGAAAATGTTTCTTGGTGTCGTGCTCCCATTGATATGGCAGTTTTGTTGCCTCCTATTGGTGCAAGATTCAACTGATGATTGGAATAGTTAGGCTGTGCCTCCCTTAGCACTGCCACATTACTGCCTCCTGTTGGTGGATTATTGAATTGATGCTTTGAACTTTGTGGAACAAATTCCATAGCAGCGAAGTCTGAGAGAAGATTCACGTTTAGAACTTCTCAGATAAGAATTCATTCCATCTGAATGAGACTCGAGCTCTGCACATCAGATCCTCTGTACACATTAACCTTTGCAGTTTGAACAGCAATTTGACTTTGCAATTCCAGCAATTCCTTTTTCTGTCGGATTTGCTCCTCCTGAGCCGTCCAGCTCGTATCTCTTTAAGGGCAGCTACCTTTGCAATGAGAGCAGCCCTTTCCGCCTCGCTTTTAGGCGTGCAGAGGAAATTGAAGACCTTGAAGACCTTTGACTGTAACGGCCAGTTGATGAGCCTGTTTTACCACCAACATTAGAAATGCTGTCCCCTGGACCAATGTCATCAGTGACCACAGTTGTGGCAGGTGCAGTTTTGAGCACAGTTTTGTTTAGTGCAGCAGCATCATCATCGTCATCATCATCATCATCATCATCATCATCATCATCATCGTCATCATTGTCCCTTTTGTCAAGCAACCACTCGTCCATGTTTTGTATTATGTTTAGCATTGCTTGCTGTGAACTTCATTCTTTTTGTTTTAACCATTCATTTTGTTTTGACATTTCAAATGTGGTTTTTGTTTTCAGTGATTCATGAAACTGTTCAATTTCCACACAAAGTTTCAAACACATTTCATACTTTGTTTGTACCTCAGACACATTTCCCTTTGAAAGCATTAGTTGCTTAACTTCCTTTGTTAGCTTGTGTAGTTTCTTTATCCTGGAATTCCTTTCCTTTTGATTTGATATTATTTTTTAATTCCAATGCTTTGGCCGTTAGTTTGACCGATCTTTTTCCACATTAATTTTCCGTTTCACTTTGATTGACAGCTGCAGACACATCATCCATTTTGATATTGATTTAGCAGCTCTGCTGAAGGCTTTATTAAGAATTGTAGCAGGATGGACCTGTATCCCTTTTGTGAGAAGGCCAATCTCTTCCACACAAGCGTAACAATTTTTTCTTGTTTTTTTCCTGTTTTTTTTCTGCATTTTTTGCTCAGGGGGCTGTATCTGTTTACGTGAGTGGATTCAGGCTGGCACGGAATGAATGAAGCGGCGGCGGTGTCCTTCCTCCTGCAGATCCAATAGTTCCCGTCCTTTGAAGTACGGATTTTTCAACAGAATGTAGTGGCAATCTGTCCACAAAAAAATGCCACTGCAGGGAATTTGAAGCCATTTCCAACTCTTGCTGTTGCAACAAATGAGGTCCGCCATCGCCGGTATAGTTAATCCTTTATTGTAGAAATGTATTTAAAAACACATACAAAAAACTGATTTGCAAGATTAAAACGAACAGACGGATCTAAAACCATCACTATCGCACAGCTGAGGTTGAAAAACTGTGTGGCTTCCCAGACTAGATTCCCCCTCTGGCTCACCTGTGATTCCCTTACTACCCTGGCTGATTAGCACATACACACAGATGCGCAGGTGACGTAACGATCAAACCATTCACACAAACCTACCACCCACACACACACTATCCATGCACACACACACATCCAAATTGGCTGCAACAGGCGCCTTAAACGTTTTTATGACTTTTTTTTCGACGATTGTTTGTTGTTTTTTTCCAACATTTTTGTCACTTTTTTACTTATCTTTTTGGGCACTTTTTTTCGACTTTTTTGCTGAAAATTTATATTACAAACATTGAAAAAATTACAATTTACAGCCATTTTTTACATTTTGTCACTTTTCCAATGTTTTTTTGTTGTTTTTTTCCAAAAAAAGAAAAAAAATCATCTAAAACAAAACGTCAAAAGGTTTTGTTTTGTTTTCGATGATTTGTTTTTCTCCAACATTTTAGTTACTTTTGTAACCTTTTTGGCAATAACTTTTTTTTTTAAATACACTTTACAGTCATTTTTTTTAGACATTTTGTCTCTTTTTCAGTGTTTTTTTTTTTCAACGATTTGTTCCACAACAATTTAGTCACTTTTTAACATTTTGGGCACTGTTTTCAACTTTTTTGTTATGTTTTTCTCGTTTTTTTGGACAATGTTTTTGTTGTTAGGGTCACAAACATAAACAAAAACACAATTTCATTGTCTTTTACATTTTGTCACTTTTCATTAAATTTGTTGTCCTTTTTTCGATTGTTTTTCTAAAGAACCTTAAAGTTAACTGTGATGTAATGTATATATATGACCAGCACATGTTTGGTTTTTCTGCATAATCTTAGTAATGAAGTGTGTTATCATGTGATATTCCAGGTATCTCTCCTGCTGCTGACTCTAGAACTCATCTCTCTCCTGTCATTCAGGTAAATATAGTTTATATTATTATTCTGTCTTTAACACATTTAAATTCTGTATGTTTATATCTGCAATCATTCAGAACTTATTCTGGCTGCATCAGGACTTTATGGATTTCTTCTGCAGAAAGATTTGGATTAATAATCCTGTGTGCAGTTATTCTGCGCTGTAGAAACTCCTGATGTCAGTACTTTTTCTGTATAATCTTAGTAATGAAGTGTGTTATCATGTGATATTCCAGATATCTCTCCTGCTGCTGACTCTAGAACTCATCTCTCTCCTGTCATTCAGGTACTACTAGCTACTGCTAACTACCATATGGCTAACTACAATAACATTGTAGTTTATGACTTTATATTATTATTCTTATGCTTATGTCTTCAACACATTTCTGCTAATACACTGCATATATGTATATTATTCTTACTACTAGTATAATGTCACTGCTACTACATTGCACATATATGTACATGTTGTTCAGACATTGTTCATATTACATAGCCATATTTATTCTGCTCTTATAACACTGCAATATATTTCTTGTCCTGTCTATACTTTGTATATCACACTTTCCACTTTTCTGCTTTTTTGCACTTCTGGTTGGATGCTAACTGCATTTCGTTGTCTTTGTGCTTATACTCTGCACAATGACAATAAAGTTGAATCTAATCTAATTAAAATTGTTTCAACTGCCAACCCGGTCTCACTCGAAAGCGTACAAATAACACGGGTTTACAGCCGTGCAATGTGTACGCCAAAGTGAAATTCTTCGTGCATTACATACGCGGAGCGCTCCAATTGAAATAAAGAAGGAACCGGTGTATGTTATATGCACGCGCTCGCGTCACCACGTTGTGTGTTAGCGAGAACAGCATACACACAAAGACATAAATATGGTTGGGTTTAGAAAAATAATGCAAGGAAAGGCTTTAGTAACACAAGAAAGTCCAAAAACACACAAATAACGGTTGGGTTTAGGGAAGAAACATTGGGGATGGCTTAACAAAAAAACACTAAAAAGTCGCAAAAATGCGCCACATAATCACGCTAATAAGCGGCTAACAACAAAAACCACTGCAAAACACCAAACGGGATGCTGAATACGTGGCAAACCTCACCCCCCCCCACAACCCCCCCCCCCCTCAACCACCCCACATAAACCCATATCTACTGTACGCACAATTTGACTTTAGCGTACACATTGCACGTATTTTCACAGGTATAAACCCATGTTATTTGTACGCTTTTCAGTGAGAGTGGGCTGCAACTGCAAAGACGAAAACGCAAAAGGTTATATTTTATTTTCAGTTTGATGGTCTCAAACATTTCTCTGTCTGCCTTACTCTGTTTACTGTTTCTTTATTAGTATTGCAGAACTCCATTCATAAAACTAAAAACATATGGTAGGTAAGGAGTCCACAGAAAAAAGCCAAATCTGGTTTCCCGTCCACTTGTGTTGTTGCCGCTGACAGACACAGATTATTATTCTAAGTATCTGAGAACATTATGGGATGGATCCCTACAGAGATAGACCTTTTAGTTAAAGAGTAAGATCCTTTTAGTTTAACATGAAACAGCCCCGAAATCACCATCACCAAACTCCACCAGACTCCATGTAAATAATCAGGACTTTTAGAGTGTATAGAGCCAGCATATCTCCACCAGACTCCATGTAAATAATCAGGACTTTTAGCGTGTATAGAGCCAGCATATCTCCACCAGACTCCATGTAAATAATCAGGACTTTTATCATCGTAAAACACACTTCATTCAAAGTGGACGGAAACTAAATAAAACTACCAAAACCCGTCTTGGTTCATCTTTCCACTTTCCAACAATCCCCACTCTGGTTTGGTTGAAATAAACCCTTAATTCACCCATTTACATGTGGAGATATGCTGGCTCTATACACGCTAAAAGTCCTGATTATTTACATGGAGTCACATCTTTTATATGATAATATAAAGCGATGTTAGATATGCCAGAGTAAAGTCTCTAACAGCTTTTATATGATAATATAAAGAGATGTTAGATATGTCAGAGTAAAGTCTCTAACAGCTTTTATATGATAATATAAAGAGATGTTAGATATGTCAGAGTAAAGTCTCTAACAGCTTTTATATGATAATATAAAGAGATGGTAGATATGTCAAGTAAAGTCTCTAACAGCTTTATATGATAATATAAAGAGATGTTAGATATGTCAAGTAAAAGTCTTTAACAGCTTTTATAACTCTGTGTTCTCCAGATCAACATGAAGATCTCTATGTTTGCTGGTGTTCTGGTCGATCTCTGCCGTGATCTCTCAGGACTTAGATCCAAGAAGTTAAGAAGTTTATAAATCAGCATATCAACCAGAACATGAATCCTAACAGCTGTGGGCGCCGTGATAAAAGGAAAAATCCATCAAACCAATAGTAACAAGTGTAAGGAGGAGAACACCTTTATCAGTGCCAGTTATGGACGTTGTAAAAAAGGTCTGTGGGGATGAAGGAGGAGAGGTATCCAGAAAAACAAAATCTGAGAATCAGCCTTAAAAAGTTCAGAGTTGTTAATTCGCAAATGCATATGAGAACCTCACGTTTGACTACTGTGGCTGTGAAGGCAAACGTCCCAACATCAGAATTGTATCGGTTGTGATAACAATGGTAACCCTGTTCACTATGAAGAATGTTAGTACATTCCCAACTGATAAGTGAATCAGAGTAATCTGTTACTACCTGATGAATCAGCGTAAATCTATTACTACCTGATGAATCAGAGTAATCTGTTACTACCTGATGAATCAGAGTAATCTGTTACTACCTGTTGAATCAGAGTAATCTGTTACTACCTGTTGAATCAGAGTAATCTGTTACTACCTGATGAATCAGAGTAATCTATTACTACCTGATGAAGTATTGATAACTACCGCATGAATCAGGGTAATGTTATACCTGATGAATCAGAGTAATCTGTTACTACCTGATGAATCAGAGTAATCTGTTACTACCTGATGAATCAGAGTAATCTGTTACTACCTGATGAATCAGATTATTACTATCTGGTGAACGGTAATTGTTACTACCTGTTGAATCAGAGTAATCTGTTACTACCTGTTGGATGGGGTAATCTGTTACTACCTGTTGAATCAGAGTAATCTGTTACTACCTGTTGAATCAGAGTAATCTGTTACTACCTGTTGAATCAGAGTAATCTGTTACTACCTGATGAATCAGAGTAATCTGTTACTACCTGATGAATCAGAGTAATCTGTTACTACCTGTTGAATCAGAGTAATCTGTTACTACCTGATGAATCAGAGTAACTTGTGTCTCCTGTTGAATAAAACTCATGTGACAGTTTAACTCTGGGTCTGTTTTTAATGTCGTCATATTCACTCATTCATAAAGTTGTCCGGTTATGTAACAACAAAGAGACTTTGTGAAGTGGAGTAAAAGTAGAAAGTTTTATGAAAAGAAAATACTCAGTTATACAAAAACTAAACTAGTAACTTTCCTGTGAGTTAAGTAGCCGACACATTTAGAGGTACTTGTACTTTCCTTGAGTATTTCCATGTTCTGCTCCTTTCTACTTCTACTCCACTACATCGTAGAGGGAAATATATAATACTTATATTCAGCCTAAAGGAGTATCTTTTCACCAAATATTTACGTTTTAATGGAAACAATAATAATAAAAAATACATGATTGAAATAAAATGAGACATTTTGTGGGGTTTCTTAAATACTCTGAAAATTGCCCAGAGTTTGGTTGGTGACTGATAAACTGTCCCTCTGAGATGGAGTGAAGTACAAGTAGGTAGCAGAACATGGAAATACTCAAGTAAAGTACAAGTATCCTTACATTTGTACTTAAGTACAGTACTTGAGTAAATGTACTTAGTTACTTTCCACCTCTGTTTTTTTGGAAAACTTTCACATCAAATCTAATCTCATCCAAACCTCCTGATTCCTCCACCAACCAAACTCTGGGCAGTTTTCTGCTGATTTAAAGAACGAAAGAAAAAACTAAACAAAGATGGCGTCCTGTCCAGAGAGAGAGTGTGTGTGTGTGTGTGTGTGTGTGTGTGTGTTTGTGTTTGTGTGTGTGTGTTTGTGTGTGTTTTGGTGCCTCTCTGCCTCCGTGTTGTTGCCTTGTTTTTGTGTTTTTTTTGTTTTTTTAATCTTTATTATACAATAGTGATACAAACAATCAAGGCCCAATGTATTTGTATATTTGTCCAAAAACGTGTTGACAGCTTTGAAGTAGAGACAATATATACAACAAAACATTAAAAAATAAAGAAAACAATATACTAGGGGTCTTTTTAGTCCAGTAGGGAATATAAGTCCAACAAATAAGAGAGTATGTTGGCATTTTCATTTGTCATTGAAGAGATTTAGCAAAAAGTTTATTTTTCCAAACGTTGATGTGGAGTTTGACCTTTAAATACGAATAAAATGTTTAAAATGCTCAATCAAGTTATTCATCATGAACTCTAAATTATTATCCTTTTACCCTCGTGTTGTCTTCCCATCGAACATCCTGCAACTTTTAGTTTTTTTGGGTCAAAATTTAAAATAAAAACATTTTCAACGTTTTTTTGACACTTTTGTCCCCACCAATGTTTTAAGATTATTGTCTGGCATTTAGGCCTTTAGTGACAGGACAGCTTAGAAATGAAAGGGGGGAGAGGGGGGGGGGTGACATGCATGAAAATGCCGCAGGTTGGAATCGAGCCTGCAACATCTGCGTCAAGGACTGGGCCTCTTTATATAGGCGCTGCTCTACCACTAGGCCACCCAGGCACCCAGTTTTTGTCACTTCTTCCGATGTCTTTAGCGGCTTTTTACGTTTTTGAAGCTTTTTCTGACATTTTTGTCAATTTTTTCAACGTAAGATTGAATAAAACACCCAAATCCAATGAGCGTAGGGAACTGATCATTTATTTTACTTGTGAAGAGCGCTGTGGGAACCATCCACGTTATTTATTTATTTTTATTTTTTGGTTGAAAGAAACCAACATTTCTGATATGTAGCTCAGCGCAAATTCTTTCAGGAAGACTTAACAAGTAATCAGTCCCTCCTAAAGCGAATCAGCGCTGGAGGCGTTCACCTTCTGATAAACCAATCAGGAACGGCCAAGGATCCCATAGGCCAATCACAGCGTCACAACACTGTGTTAAAAAGCTGTTTCTCTCCCTGTGCTATCAGCTGTCATTTCAGGAAGACGTTCGTCCCTCCTCCTCCCCTTCCACCTCCCATCCTAGTGGTTCTCTGGCTGTCGCTCCAGTGCCTCCTAGCTCTGGTTTTCCGGCCTTCTCCTCCACCACCGGTGTCTGGATTCCATCGGGAGGTTACATCTTGGTTCCCTACCCCTATATTAAATGTATGAATATATTAAATGTATTAATATAACGATGGAGTTCAATCCCCAGTACACTGTACAGTACATGCTCTTGTACATTAAAACCGTTTGCATATCTGCAAACAAGTCTCTTCTGATTGAAATAGAAAATGGGTCAAATTTGACCCGAGGACACCAGGAGAGTTACAAATAGTCCAGATCTAATTTACTTTTCATTTAATGGGTGCAGCAGTATACCTTTAGATTGAAGCCAGCATTGATAAGACATCAGCCACAAGTCATTAATCAGTTCACACTGCAAGAAAATATGTTCAACTGTCTCAATATCGCTCTCACAGAAAACACAGGAGTTACTTTCCCAATTAAATTTAACACGTAGGAAGTCATTCAATGGATAAATATCATTTAATATTTTAAATGTCACTTCTTTGGCTTTTGGTAGGAGAGATAGGATAAGGATCTTTTCCTAATCTTAGTTTAGCTTAGTCTCGGAGAATATATCTTCTTTTCAGTTGAAAGGGATAATATTTTATACATAATACATATCTAACAAACTTGTTAATGAACTGTTTGCTGTTCAAACTGTCACCTTCAACACAAAGAGGCCTCATCTATCACATAACATGTGAATGAACCAAAAGTTGTCGGGTCATTGCTTTGAAGGGAATTGGAATGGCTTTTATCACTTTAGTCTCTAAACCAGGGGGGGATCAAACTCAGTTTCCCAGAGGGCCAGACATGTAGAGCTTATTGACATGTGTTTATTTAAGAGAAAAAGTCAAATATCTTGACTGTGTTATTCAATTCAATTCAATTCAATTTTATTTATAGTATCAAATCATAACAAAAGTTATCTCGAGACACTTTCCAAAACCCCAACAATTACAGTAATTCCATCAAGAGCAAGCATTAGCAGTGGCTATCGCGACAGTGGCAAGGAAAAACTCCCTTTTAGGAAGAAACCTCGGCAGACCCAGACTCTTGGTAGGCGGTGTCTGACGGGCCGGTTGGGCGTGTGATGAACAGTGGCGTAATAGTCACATTAAAGGTCACAGTGACGTCGAAGGTTATCGTGGAAGTTCATGTCATAGCAGGGCACATCGTGTCATACTGAGTAGTGCAGTCCCCTATACCGGATCCAGACTACTCTGTGCATAGGAACATCACAGCAGGGCGTTGCGGGATGTAACGTGGCGCTGCAGAGCATGGGTGGATGCGGCGGATGCAGCAGGACGCAGCAGGATGCAGCAGGATGCAGCAGGATGCAGCAGGATGCGGCCGGGATTTGCAGAGAATCACAGAGCATAGCTCTGCGAAGAAGAAACATAAGGACTCCGGGGAGTAAACTCCCCAGAGCTAGATTAGTAACAAGCAATTCTGGGACAGGATGCATACAGAAGTAACAAGTAGAGAAGAGAGAGCAGCTCAGTGTGTCATAGGAAGGAAACAGCAACCCCTGCAGTCTAGAATTGTAATAGCATAACTAACTACGAGGAGAAGCAGGTGGGCCGGGTTAGGCGGACGCTGCAACTCCTCACTCCCTAACTATAAGCTTTGTCAAAGAGGAGGGTTTTCAGTTTACTCTTGAATGTGGCGACGGTGTCTGCCCCTCGAACCCAGACTGTAAGCTGGTTCCACAGAAGCGGAGCCTGATAGCTGAAGGCCCTGGCCCCCAGTCTACTTCCAGAGACTCTAGGAACCACAAGTAGCCCCGCATTCCGGGAGCGCAGTGCCCTAGTGGGACAATAAGGTACTAAGAGCTCTTCTAGGTATGATGGTGCTTGACCATTTAGAGCTTTGTAAGTCAGGAGGAGGATTTTAAATTCGATCCTAGACTTCACAGGAAGCCAATGCAGAGAAGCTAATAGAGGAGAAATATGATCTCTTCTCTTAGTTCTCGTCAGAACACGTGCTGCAGCATTCTGGATCAGCTGGAGAGCCTTAAGGGACTTATTTGGACAACCTGATAATAAGGAATTGCAGTAATCTAGTCTAGAAGTAACGAATGCATGGACTAGTTTTTCAGCATCATTCTGAGACAGGATATTCCTGATTTTGGCAATGTTACGAAGATGGAAAAAGGCTATTCTTGAGGTTTGTTTTAAATGGGCGTTGAAGGATATATCCTGATCAAAAATAACTCCCAAATTTCTGACCGCAGTGCTGGAGGCCAGGGCAATACCATCCAGAGTAGCTATATCTTTCGAAAACGAAGTTCGGCGGTGCGTTGGTCCTATCACAATAACTTCCGTTTTGTCTGAGTTTAACATCAGTTGTGGGTCATCCAGGATTTTATATCCTCAACACACGTTTGAAGTCTTGCTAACTGACCACTTTCATCTGGCTTAATTGACAGATATAATTGGGTATCGTCTGCGTAGCAGTGATAATTAATTGAGTGTTTCCTAATAATATGTCCTAGAGGAAGCATATATAAGGAAAATAGAATTGGTCCAAGCACTGAGCCTTGAGGAACGCCATGGCTGACTTTGGAGGGTTTATCGTTAATGTTAACAAATTGGGATCGCTCAGAGAAATAAGACTTAAACCATTTTAGTGCAGTTCCTTTAATTCCGACTAAGTGTTCTAATCTCTGTAACAGGATTGTATGATCAATAGTGTCAAAAGCAGCACTAAGATCTAGTAAAACAAGAATGGAGACAAGTCCATTGTCTGCAGCTGTTAGAAGGTCGTTAGTAATTTTCACCAGTGCCGTCTCTGTGCTATGATTCTTTCTAAATCCTGATTGAAAATCATCAAATAAACTGTTGCTATGTAGAAAATCACATAACTGATTAGCAACCACCTTCTCAAGGATCTTGGATAGAAAGGGAAGGTTAGATATACAGTGCCTTGCGTAAGTATTCGGCCCCCTTGAACTTTTCGACCTTTTGCCACATTTCAGGCCTCAAACAAAGATATAAAACTGTAATTTTTTGTGAAGAATCAACAACAAGTGGGACACAATCATGAAGTGGAACGAAATTTATTGGATATTTCAAACCTTTTAAACAAATAAAAAACTGAAATATTGGGCGTGCAAAATTATTCAGCCCCGTTAAGTTAATACTTTGTAGCGCCACCTTTTGCTGCGATTACAGCTGTAAGTCGCTTGGGGTATGTCTCTATCAGTTTTGCATATCGAGAGACTGACATTTTTGCCCATTCCTCCTTGCAAAACAGCTCGAGCTCAGTGAGGTTGGATGGAGAGCGTTTGTGAACAGCAGTTTTCAGTTCTTTCCACAGATTCTCGATTGGATTCAGGTCTGGACTTTGACTTGGCCATTCTAACACCTGGATATGTTTATTTGTGAACCATTCCATTGTAGATTTTGCTTTATGTTTTGGATCATTGTCTTGTTGGAAGACAAATCTCCGTCCCAGTCTCAGGTCTTTTGCAGACTCCATCAGGTTTTCTTCCAGAATGGTCCTGTATTTGGCTCCATCCATCTTCCCATCAATTTTAACCATCTTCCCTGTCCTTGCTGAAGAAAAGCAGGCCCAAACCATGATGCTGCCACCACCATGTTTGACAGTGGGGAAGGTGTGTTCAGGGTGATGAGCTGTGTTGCTTTACGCCAAACATAACATTTTGCATTGTTGCCAAAAAGTTCGATTTTGGTTTCATCTGACCACAGCACCTTCTTCCACATGTTTGGTGTGTCTCCCAGGTGGCTTTTGGCAAACTTTAAACGACACTTTTATGGATATCTTTAAGAAATGGCTTTCTTCTTGCCACTCTTCCATAAAGGCCAGATTTGTGCAGTATACGACTGATTGTTGTCCTATGGACAGAGTCTCCCACCTCAGCTGTAGATCTCTGCAGTTCATCCAGAGTGATCATGGGCCTCTTGGCTGCATCTCTGATCAGTCTTCTCATTGTATGAGCTGAAAGTTTAGAGGGACGGCCGGGTCTTCGTAGATTTGTAGTGGTCTGATACTCCTTCCATTTCAATATTATCGCTTGCACAGTGCTCCTTGGGATGTTTAAAGCTTGGGAAATCTTTTGGTATCCAATCCGGCTTTAAACTTCTCCACAACAGTATCTCGGACCTGCCTGGTGTGTTCCTTGTTCTTCATGATGCTCTCTGCGCTTTAACGGACCTCTGAGACTATCACAGAGCAGGTGCATTTATACGGAGACTTGATTACACACAGCTGGATTCTATTTATCATCATTAGTCATTTAGGTCAACATTGGATCATTCAGAGATCCTCACTGAACTTCTGGAGAGAGTTTGCTGCACTGAAAGTAAAGGGGCTGAATAATTTTGCACCCCACTTTTTCAGTTTTTATTTGTTAAAAAAATTTGAAATAGCCAATGAATTTCGTTCCACTTCATAATTGGGACCCACTTGTTGTTGATTCTTCACAAAAAGTTACAGTTTTATATCTTTATGTTTGAGGCCTGAAATGTGGCAAAAGGTCGAAACGTTCAAGGGGGCCGAATACTTTCGCAAGGCACTGTAGGTCTATAGTTTGCTAAGACCTCAGGATCCAGGGTCGGTTTTTTCAGAAGAGGTTTTATCGCAGCTATTTTAAATGACTGCGGTACATAACCTGTTAATAAGGACATATTGATCATATCTAGTAGTGAAGTGTTTACCACGGGTAACGCTTCTTTGAGTAGCCTCGTTGGGATGGGGTCCAAGAGACAGGTAGATGGCTTAGCTGAGGATATCTTTAACATTAATTGTTGAAGGTCTATAGGATAAAAGCAGTTTAAGTATATGTCCGGATTAGTCGTTCGTTCTAGCGGTCCTGTATTTAAAGATGAACTGTTAGAAGTTGAGGGCAAAAGGTGATTAATTTTATCTCTAATTGTTATAATTTTATCATTGAAGAAGCTCATGAAGTCATCACTACTCAGAGCTAGAGGAATAGATGGCTCAGTAGAGCTATGACTGTCTGTCAGCCTGGCTACAGTGCTGAAAAGAAACCTTGGGTTGTTCTTATTTTCTTCTATTAGTGAAGAGTAATAGTCTGATCTGGCTTTTCTTAAGGCCTTCCTATAGGTTTTGAGACTTTCTTGCCAATCCAGACGGGATTCTTCCACTTTGGTGGAGCGCCACTTACCCTCGAGGTTTCGCGAGACTTGTTTCAATCTGCGAGTTTGTTCGTTATACCAAGGAGCTTTTTTCCTTCGCTTCATCGTCTTCTTTTTGAGAGGAGCGACAGAGTCCAAGGTCGTCCGTAGGGCAAGCGCGGAGGCCGGCCCACAAATGCATCAACCCGAGAGGGACTGAGGTTAACATAGAGGTCCTCTGTTATTCTAAGGCACGACATAGAGTCAAATGCTGTTGTAATATCTTCCTTAAATTTAGCTATAGCACTGTCAGATAGGCATCTAGTGTAGCGCCATTATCTAGTTTAGTATGGTCAGGTAGCAAGAATTCAAAAGTAATTAAAAATGATCTGATAATACCAAATTCTGCGGAAATATTCTTAAGTCCTCAATTTCAATACCATATGCCAGCACAAGGTCGAGGGTGTGGGTTAAAACAGTGCGCGCCTTGTGCACACTCTGACTGAAACCGATTGAATCCAGTAATGAATTGAAAGCAGTAGTAAGGCTATTGCTGTCAACGTCCACATGGATATTAAAATCACCTACAATAAGTACTTTGTCTGATTTAAGGACTACACATGATAAAAACTCTGAGAATTCAGATAAAAATTCAGAATACGGACCTGGAGCTCGGTAGACAACAACAAATATAATTGGCTGTTCTGATTTCCGTGTTGGATGTTGAAGATTAAGAACAAGACTTTCAAAAGAGTTATAATTCAGTTTGGGTTTAGGGTTAATTAACAGGCTTGAATCAAATATGGCTGCAACTCCCCCTCCTCGGCCGGAGCCTCTAGGAATTTGAGTATTAATATGACTGGGAGGAGTCGCTTCATTTAGACTAACATATTCTTCATGGCCCAGCCATGTTTCAGTAAGACAGAATAGATCAATTTGATTATCAGATATCAATTAATTTACTAGTACTGCTTTAGAAGACAGAGATCTGATATTTAGTAATCCACATCTAATTTTCGTTTCCTTTTCTATCATTGCAGTGGTAGTTTTAATTCCAAGGGTTAGGTTGTTAAGTATTGCCCTCTATTCACCACTTTGTGTGGTCTGTTGTTGATTATAATTGGAATAGTACTAGTACTACATGTTACTGGAATAGTACTAGTACTACACGTTACTGGAATAACACTAGTACTACATGTTATCCTGCAGAAAACATTTTCAGATTCATCCACTTGTATAGTGCTATCAGGATCAATGCCTGGGGGACATGAATCTGTGATATTTTCAACATAATGTCAATACTTGCCTTTCAGTGTGGTCGTTATGTTGTCAGATAGCATCCTGGCTCCGTGTCGGTTTGGGTGGAGACCATCAAGCTTCAGCAGGTTGGGCATCTCCCAGAACAGGTTGAAGTTGTCGACATAGGGAATGCTCAGGGAAGTGCAGAGTGGTTCCAGCCAGGTGTGGAGCCAGAACAGTCTGGACCATCTCTCCGCACCCTTCCTGTATGTAGGTAGAGGCCCAGAGATGACAATCCGCTTACCTGTACCCGTTATTGCATGTCTCATATACTGTAATCTTCATGTCTCATATACTGTAATCTTCTCACTTACATTTTGGGCCTCATAAAGCCCCAAAAATGTTTGGCAAAAAAGTTCCTCAGCCAGCGAAAAAAGGCCGAAAAAAAGAAGGTTGGTTTCATTCTGCACACACACACAACTAATGAAGCAGCTAACAGCTAACTGCTAACTGTAATGTAACCCTACAGGACTAATGTTCAGCAGCAGTTAGAGTCACTAAAAGTTCTGTTGTTGCTGCTGACAGACTCACATTATTATTCTAAGTGTCTGACAACATTATGGGATGGATCCCTACAGAGATAGACCTTTTAGTTAAAGAGTAAGATCCTTTTAGTTTAACATGAAACAGCCCCGAAATCACCATCACCAAACTCCACCAGACTCCATGTAAATAATCAGGACTTTTAGCGTGTATAGAGCCAGCATATCTCCACCAGACTCCATGTAAATAATCAGGACTTTTAGCGTGTATAGAGCCAGCATATCTCCACCAGACTCCATGTTAATAATCAGGACTTTTAGCGTGTATAGAGCCAGCATATTTCCACCAGACTCCATGTAAATAATCAGGACTTTTAGCGTGTATAGAGCCAGCATATCTCCACCAGACTCCATGTAAATAATCAGGACTTTTAGTGAATATAGAGCCAGCATATCTCCACCAGACTCCATGTAAATAATCAGGACTTTTAGCGTGTATAGAGCCAGCATATTTCCACATGTAAATGGGTGAATTAAGGGTTTATTTCAACCAAACCAGAGTGGTGATTGTTGGAACAGTGGAAAGATGAACCAAGACGGCTTTTGGTAGTTTTATTTAGTTTCTGTCCCCTTTGAATGAAGTGTGTTTTACGATAATAAAAGTCCTGATTATTTACATGGAGTCTGGTGGAAATATGCTGGCTGAGGGTTTTTGTGGATCACCTCCCATAATCTAAAATCTGAATCCAAAATAACATGCGAAATGACTTACTTAAAGTTAGTTACTTTACAGATTTCTACATACTAACATATCTGAGTAGCTGATGATGATGATGATGGTGATGGGTGGAGGGTCAGAGGTCGCCCTTTAGTTTAAAATTTTGTTTTGTTTTTGTGGTTTCCGTAGCAACATGGACACAGATTTGGTTATGGAGTGTGAGGCTGAGGAGCTGGAGCCATGGCAACAGGTGGACACACACACACAGACACACAGACACACACACACACACACACAGACACACACACACACAAACACACACACACACATAGAAACACACACACAGACACACACACACACAGACAGACAGACAGACAGACAGACAGACAGACACAGACAGACAGACAAACACACAGACACACAAACACACGTTAATGTTAGGTTAATAGATGTTAAAAAAGCCAATCATTGATCACTACACCTGATCAACAGGTATGAACGTGTGTTGGACCAGAGTCCCCTCATGATGTCACTGATTATAAAGTAGTTTTATTAACGATCATTTATTGTTTAAACTGTAAAATAACTAACCACGTTACAGTCAAGGAAACGGTAACCAAGCACAAAAAAACCTTAAAAAAACGTCCCAAAAAAGCTACAAAAACAGACAGAGAAGGCCAAAAAATATACATGTTGGTCTGTTGATCCGACCAATCACACGCTGTCTTTCTGTTTCTCCTCTTTCAGAGTCCGAGACTCCGCCCCCAGGACTCCTCCACCAATCACAGCTCCACCAATCACAGCTCCAACAGGTGTGTGTTTTTTTTTTGTGTGTGTGTGTGTGTGTGTGTGTGTGTGTGTGTGTGTGTGTGTGTGTGTTTTTGTGTGTGTGTGTGGGGCATGTGTGTGTGTGTGTTTGTGTGTGGTTGTGTGTGTGTTTGTGTGTGGGGCATGTGTCTGTGTGTGTTTGTGTGTCTGTGTGTGTGTGTGTTTGTGTGTGTATGTGTGTTGTTGGAAGTTTTTCCGTGAAGCAACAGGGTTTAGTAACATCAATGATAAAAATGAAAACGAACAAAGACTGTTTGAGAATTAAACCAAAGTCTGGTCTTTGAGCATTTATTTACATTTGCAAATGCAGAGAAAACAGTTTCACAAGTACAACGGCACATCTGAAAGGGTCTTCTAACCTAAAATATAAACATCCAAACATCATATAGTGAAGAAACAACATTAAGCCACCCCTCTCCAAATATCTTTAGCATGCTGCCACTTTTCTAAAAAATACCATAGACAGTCAGATGATTTTACAACCTTCCATTCTGCTCCTGTGTCTGCTACATTAGACTAAAGACCTGCTTATCTCAGGAGACAGAAAGAGATACGGTTCAGACAGTGGTATAGCCTTCTTCACTTTATCTACGAGAAATAAACAAATGAGGAGCTGCAATTCTTTAGCAAAAATAACTTCTGCTATGCTCACAGTCTACGAGGCCAGCTCTCTCACTGGTGCCTTTAAGTCTACACATGAACAAACAGAATTTTGTGGAATTACTAAACACTCATTAAGACAATAATGTAGAATGAAATCAAATTTGCCACCACAGTGTCTGTGTCTGTGTCTGTGTGTGTTTGTGTGTGTGTGTGTGTGTGTGTTTGTGTGTGTGTGTGTGTGTGTGTGTGTGTGTGTGTGTGTGTGTGTGTGTGTGTGTGTGTGTGTGTGTGTGTGTCTGTGTGTGTTTGTCTGTGTCTGTGTGTTTGTGTGTGTGTATAGTTGTACTTGTATATCTTGTTTGTTCTTGTTGTGTATTTCTATTTCGGTTTTGTATTAATGTGTGTGCTGTTTTTAATGTAAAGCACTTTAAGCACAATAAATTGACTTTGACATTAAGCAAAATAAATCGTGATGTAAAGGTCTGTGCTAGCTGCTAGTGAAAGCTAACGCTATACCTGCTATAGAAACCACCTGAGTATTGTGTTTCATGATATAAAATAGTATATTTTTTAATTTAAAAAAGTATTCATCTAAGTTAATGTTTCTCTATTTTTGTAGGACATCATTTACAGTAAGCTGCATTGGAACAAAGTGTGAGAACATCTTAAAGTGTGAAAACAACATCTTAACTTGAGTGTGTGTGTGTGTGTGTGTGTGTGTGTGTGTGTGTGTGTGTGTGTGTGTGCGTGTGTGTATGAGTGAGTGAGTGTGTCAGTGTGTGTGTGTGTGTGTGAGAGAATGTTTGTGTGTATAGTTGCACTTGTATGTGTTTGGTCTTGTTGATTATATTGTGTATTTCTAGTTCTGTTTTGTTTGAATGTCTATGCTATTTTTAATGTAAAGCACTTTAAGCACAAAAGAAATTGACTTTGACATTAAGCAAAATAAATCCTGATGTAAAGGTCTTTGCTTGCTGCCTGTGAAAGCTAACGCTATACCTGCTATAGAAACTGCCTCAGTATTGTGTTTCATAATATAAAAAAGTATATTTTTTAATTTAAAAAAGTATTAGTAAGTATTTTGAGTTAATGTTTCTCTATTATTGTAGATCATCATTTACAGTAAGCTGCATCGGAGCAAAGTGTGAAAACATCTTAAAGTGTGAAAACAACAACTTAATTTCCTCTTTTTGGTTTTTCCGTGTTCGTCTCTGTCCGTCATTAACGTGTATATTTAAATTAGGACCAGTGGGTGGGATGTCTGAACCTGTAGCCAAATGTTTACCGTATATGGAGATGATATTCAGCTGTTTGTTTCAGAGACAACCCCTCTCTGAGGGAGGATATAAGACTGCAGATTATTTCATTTATCAGTCTGAACATTCTTCAGATTTGCATCGTGTCAGAGTTCTGCTCTTCTTCTTCTTCTTCAGACTTTGTGCATTTTAACATTCAATCCTTTTTACTGAAAACAAGTCGACCAAAGGACAGCAGCTCCTTCACACCTGATCTTTCTCCACCAACTCTACGGTAAGATAAAAACTAAAGACTCTGGCTCCTAACATTAGTTTTTCTCACTTTTTGTTTTTTTTAATGTTTTTGTCAACTTTTTTGTGACTTTTCAGTCACCTTTTGCCACTTTTTCTGACGTATTTTTCAAGGTTTGTCATTCTGTTGTTTGTCACTCTTTGTCATTTTTGTCGACGTTTTTGTTGCATTTTTGACACGTATTCTAAAGAACCTTGAAGTTAACTGTGATATCACATAACTTTTTTCTGCACTTTTTTGACCTTTACACACTTTTTCTCGCTGCTTTTTGACAGTTTTGTCACCACTTTTTTAGTTAACTGTGATGTAACATAGTGTGTTTGTTATCATGTGATATTCCAGGTATCTCTCCTGCTGCTGACAATAGAACTCATCTCTCTCCTGTCATTCAGGTAAATATACTTCATATTATTATTCTCTCTTTAACACATTTAAACTTCTCTGATTCTGTTTCAGCCACGAGGAGGAAAACTCAAAAGTTTGTTTATATTTTCACTTTATTGTTTGGTTTGTCTAACTTCATCTCGCTGCATCAGGACTTTATGGGTTTCTTCCACAGAAAGAAATCTGCTGAACCTGTATATGAAATGTATTTAATCCTGTGTGCAGGTATTGTATTGTGTACACACTATATTGGTAATAACTATAATCTTTTTGGGAGATTACGAGCTCTTCAGAACAAAGAAATTAGACATTTATCAAACTAAAAACAAATGTTACGTAATAAGTCCATAGATTTCTTTAATTTGAAGTTAAAAGTCAAATCTGATAATTCTGCACATTGAACACTGAAAAAGTTTAAAAATGAATAAAAATACTTTTTTATGTTTTCAGACACTTTTTTTTCAAAGAATTTTTTGGGGCTTTTATTGTGACATCTTTAGACAGGAAAGAGGAGAGGGGGGGGCGACACACAGCAGAGAATGAAATGCTTTTTCTGTCTCTAAGACATTCAAACTTCTCTGCTTGTTTGTGTGTGTCTGTGTGTGTGTGTGTGTGTGTGTGTGTGTGTGTGTGTGTGTGTGTGTGTGTGTGTCTGTTTGTCTGTGTTTGTGCCTGTTTGTGTATGTGTGTGTCTCTGTGCGTGAATGTTTTTATATAGCTCTTGTCTAGTCTTAACGACTACTCAAAGCGTATGTGTGTCTCTAAAACTTCAAACGTTTTTTCTGATGTTTTTTCACAATTGTTTTTTCCAATATTTCTGTTATTTAACGTTTTTGTCGCATTTTAAAAAAAATTTCAACTTTTGTTGTTGGCTTTTGGACAATTTTGTTTTCGACGTTTTTTTTCTACGATTCCCCCCCACCAATTTTCTCACTTTTTTCGACTTTTTTTGTTATTATATTGTTGTTAGGATTACAAACATAATAATAACTATTACATAATCTTTGTAATGGAGTGTATTCTGTCTTTAACACATTTAAACCTTAAACTCTGCTTGATGTAGATTCTTTTTCAGCTTTGAGGATGATGCTTTTTAGAATTTCTTTGCACCTTGTTTTACCCTTTTTCAAAGTTTTTGCCATAATTTTTTTTTCTGAAGTTTTGACCCTTTTTTCCGCTTCTGGCGCTCGCTTATGAATAAAAAGAGACCTCTATCTTTTTGCCGGGTGTGCTGCTCTGCTGATAAGATAAGATATACTTTATGATAAAGAGATGTTAGATATGTCAGAGTAATGTCTCTAACAGCTTTTATATGATAATATAAAGAGATGTTAGATATGTCAGAGTAAAGTCTCTAACAGCTTTTATATGATAATATAAAGAGATGGTAGATATGTCAGAGTAAAGTCTCTAACAGCTTTTATATGATAATATAAAGAGATGTTAGATATGTCAGTGTAAAGTCTCTAACAGCTTTTATAACTCTGTGTTCTCCAGATCAACATGAAGATCTCTATCTTTGCTGGTGTTCTGCTGATCTCTGCTGCCGTGATCTCTCAGGACTTAGATCCAAGAGTTAAGAAGTTTATAAATCAGCATATCAACCAGAACATGAATCCTAACAGCTGTGACGCCGTGATAAAAAAGAGAAAAATCCATCAAACCAATAGTAACAAGTGTAAGGAGGAGAACACCTTTATCAGTGCCAGTTATGGCGTTGTCAAAAAGGTCTGTGGGGATGAAGGAGAGAGGTATCCAGAAAATCAAAATCTGAGAATCAGCCTTAAAAAGTTCAGAGTTGTTAATTGCAAATGCAATGAGAACCTCACGTTTGACTACTGTGGCTGTGAAGGCAAACGTCCCAACATCAGAATTGTAATCGGTTGTGATAACAATGGTAACCCTGTTCACTATGAAGAAGGTCTGTACATTCCCAACTGATAAATGAATCAGAGTAATCTGTTACTACCTGATGAATCAGAGTAATCTGTTACTACCTGATGAATCAGCGTAATCTATTACTACCTGATGAATCAGAGTAATCTGTTACTACCTGATGAATCAGAGTAATCTGTTACTACCTGTTGAATCAGAGTAATCTGTTACTACCTGTTGAATCAGAGTAATCTATTACTACCTGTTGAATCAGAGTAATCTATTACTACCTGTTGAATCAGAGTAATCTGTTACTACCTGATGAATCAGAGTAATATATTACTACCTGTTGAATCAGAGTAATCTATTACTACCTGTTGAATCAGAGTAATCTGTTACTACCTGTTGAATCAGAGTAATCTATTACTACCTGTTGAATCAGAGTAATCTGTTACTACCTGTTGAATCAGAGTAATCTATTACTACCTGTTGAATCAGAGTAATCTATTACTACCTGTTGAATCAGAGTAATCTGTTACTACCTGATGAATCAGAGTAATCTGTTACTACCTGTTGAATCAGAGTAATCTATTACTACCTGATGAATCAGAGTAATCTGTTACTACCTGATGAATCAGAGTAATCTGTTACTACCTGTTGAATCAGAGTAATCTGTTACTACCTGTTGAATCAGAGTAATCTGTTACTACCTGTTGAATCAGAGTAATCTATTACTACCTGATGAATCAGAGTAATCTGTTACTACCTGATGAATCAGAGTAATCTGTTACTACCTGTTGAATCAGAGTAATCTGTTACTACCTGTTGAATCAGAGTAATCTGTTACTACCTGATGAATCAGAGTAATCTGTTACTACCTGATGAATCAGAGTAATCTGTTACTACCTGTTGAATCAGAGTAATCTGTTACTACCTGTTGAATCAGAGTAATCTGTTACTACCTGATGAATCAGAGTAATCTGTTACTACCTGATGAATCAGAGTAACTTGTGTCTCCTGTTGAATAAAACTCATGTGACAGTTTAACTCTGGGTCTGTTTTTAATGTCATCATGTTCACTCATTCATAAAGTAGATAACACTACAGATCAATATAATAATAATATCTTGTTTGTAAAGCACCTTGCACACATTAAATGCAGCTCAAAGTGTTTTACAAACTAAACTCTAAAGAGACGGAAGATATATTTATGTTCATATGTATAGAATAAAAACAAAGAAAGAAAAGCGGTAAATGTGGCAGTTAAACATAATATTCAACAAACGGAGTACATCTAAATGCAGTCCTTTCAGAGGAAACATCAGCCAAAAGTATCTAAAAGAGACTCTAAAGTCACTCTAAAATATATAAAAGAGGAAGGTTATTTGTTAAGAAAGTCTTTCAGAGCATGATTCATTCTCCTATTCACTCATATTTGTCCACATAAATCCTGCTTATTATATAAAAGTAATTGTTAAATATATGCAAGATAAGCAGAATGTGTAAGACAAAGATTAGATTAGATTGTATTAGATTAGATTCAACTTTATTGGCATTGTGCAGAGTACAAGTACAAAGAAAAGGAAATGCAATTTGCATCTAGCCAGAATAAGTGCAAAAAAAAGCAGAAAAGTGCAATATGATATACAAATATAAACAGGACAAGAACTATAGGACAGTGTAGAGAGTAGTGTACAGATGGTTAACAGAAGGTGGTTTAAATTGATATAAATTAAATATAAATATGTGCAGTGTATTAGCAGTTACCTTAATAAGAGCAGAATAAATATGACTATGTAATATGAACAATGTATGAACAACATGTACAGATATGTGTAATGTGGCAGCAGTGACATTATAATAGAAGTAAGTATAATATAGATAAATGCAGTGTATTAACAGAATATGTTATGAGAAAAACAGAATAAATATGGATATTCAGTATGAACCATATAGACCGATATGTACAGTATGTACTTCTATGTACAGTGTGGTAACAGTACCATTGTAGTGCAGAAACAGTAACATTATAAGAGTAGTAAGAATAAGTGTATGTGCAGGATGATTAGTATGAAGTGCAATAAAATATGGCTATGCATATGTGTAGTTACAATATGTACATTTGTCAATAAATAGAACACTATGGGTGGGATAGGGTGGTGCACTTATCCGGGGGGGGGGTCTGGGGATATACAAGTCTACTATACATATTACATGTTATAAGGGTTAGATGGTTGCAGCTGGGTGACAGAAATACATTATTAAT
>NC_053131.1:34789854-34807354 GCF_010015445.1 Perca fluviatilis
TGAGAAGTATGTCATATGAGGGAAGAATGTCTCCTTATCAGAAGCATGTCGCTCTGGGAGAAGTATGCTCAAAAATTAATATGTATGGGGAAAGAGTATGCTCTTATGAGAAAGAGTAGTAACCTAGAAAGAGCATGCTCATATAGAGGAAAAGAACATATAAGAAAGAAGAGTAAGAGAGTCGCTAAGAAGAAGAAGTATGAACAGGCATGCTCCTTAGGAAGAGGTATATCACTTGGAGAAGGGCTTTCAAGGAAAAAGCATATGGAGAGCGCTCTCAGAAGAAAAGTATGTCACTTCATAGGAGAAGAGTATTTCATATAGGAAAAGGATGCTCATCTGAAAAGTATATTATGAGAAGAGTATGTGCTCTATATAAGAAAAGGTATATAAACAGGAGGCATCTCATATGAGGAAGGATATAACCACAGGAGAACTAGAAGAAATAGGTATATAAAACGTCATATGAGGAAAGAACCGGCACATATGAGAAAAAGACCTGCTCATATGGGAAAGAGATATGGAGAAAAAACCTATGGAAAGAGTATGTCACATGAAGAAAATTAAAAGGCCTGATTATGAGGAAGAGGTATGTCATACCAGGAGAAGAGTATGCTCATTAGCCAGGGAAGAGTATGCTCTTATCGGGAGAAAAGAGGCATGTCATGGAAAAGTTTATGAAGTATAGGACATATATGAGAAGGAAGCATGCTATAATGAGGGAAAGAAGTATGTCATATGAGAGAAAGAGGAAATGACATAGAGAAACGCTCACATATAGAAAGAGTATGTCATATCGGAGAAAGTATGCACTTTATGTGTTTTAGAAGAGGTATATCGCCTATCAGAGGAAGAGACATATGGCTTATGAGGAAAGAAGAGGGTCTGTCGCCTTAGGAGAAAAGTATGTGCAGCCTCAGAAGGAGGACATAAACCAGAGAAAAGACCTGTCACAGGGGAAAGAGGGCATATCACTTGGGAGAAACGCTGCACTAAACATGTAGAAGAGGCATGCTGCCTAGGAGAAAAAAAGCTGCTCACATATGAAGAAAGAGAATGTCCTTATCAGGGAAAATGTCTTGAGGGAGAAGGCATTAGGCGCCGGAGAAAGGGCATGCTACGCTTGCTGAGAAAGTATCGCGCCCGGAGAAGTAAGCAGGGAAGGTATCGGAGAAGGAGAGCGCCGTATGCGCCCGGAGTAAGCTGGCAGGAAAGGCTATGCTGCCGAGGAGACCGCCACAGTAACCGCGGGACAAAAGCTACACGCAGGGACGCATCGAAACGCCGCCAAAGCGGACAGCGACCTCCGCTTCACCGGTGAGAGTCCCGTGTTGTTTGACCCATCCACCACCCCGACCAAACGCCCTACGCGGTTTTTCGGCTTTTTATATCACTCCCTACAATTTCGTTCTGTGGCCACGAAATATGCTTCCCATTGAAATACATTACTTCACATTTTCGTGTTGTCCACCACGTAAAAAACGACAAAAACGTCTCCGTGAACACGTATCAATAGATTCAAATAACGTCACATTTACACCAACTTCCATGAGACCGGGCTGGCTGTGATCACGAAAGATGCTTCCCACTGAAATACATTACTTTAAAAAACGTGCTGGCTACCATGACAACCCCCCCCCGAGATAAACGTGTTCTTCGTGTTCATGAATCAATAGATTAAATAACGTGACCATTTCACGAGCTGCCTTGAGACTAGGTTGGTTTACCTGTGTCTGCTGCTGGCTCCGAAAGGTCTTTCTCTGCCTGAAAACCTGGCTCCCTAGCACTATCACTCAGAGTAGACTTCCACACATGGACCTGCTTCACGTCCACAGACATTTTGGATGATTTGGATATTCAGGGTCTGATTTCTGATTTCTTTATTTTGAAAGGGGACAGTGAACATTAACCAACATTAAAACAATGTAAATGTGCCCGACTTTGCTCAAAAGTGCTAATTTTCATCGGTAGTCCCCCAGCCAGATGTAAAACAGGCAGCCTTTAAAATATGTCTCATGGCAGACTTTATCTTCAGAGAACAAATCTAACTTTTTAGAATTTGTCACATACTGTCGGAAAAGAAAGATTTTGCATAGTCTGGTACTTTGAGGCACTTAGGCCTTTTTTGGCCATTATGTGGTTTATGAACACTTAATCTACTTGTGGTTGTTTCGATCCTTGTGCGTCCCTCTCCTTGTTTTAACAGACATTTTGATTAAGCATGTATTGCTAATAATATATAATTTACATTGGTTGCCCTATATAAATACATTTTAGTTTATATGCATGCATTCACACAGATATTTAGATAGGCCTACTGGCTTTTGGAGTTGGCTGTGCAGTAGGCCCTATGTTGGGATATAGTGTGGAGTCAGCTGTGCAGTAGGCCCTATGTTGGGATATAGTGTGGAGTCAGCTGTGCAGTAGGCCCTATGTTGGGATATAGTCTGGAGTCAGCTGTGCAGTAGGCCCTATGTTGGGATATAGTCTGGAGTCAGCTGTGCAGTAGGCCCTATGTTGGGATATAGTCTGGAGTCAGCTGTGCAGTAGGCCCTATGTTGGGATATAGTGTGGAGTCAGCTGTGCAGTAGGCCCTATGTTGGGATATAGTGTGGAGTCAGCTGTGCAGTAGGCCCTATGTTGGGATATAGTCTGGAGTCAGCTGTGCAGTAGGCCCTATGTTGGGATATAGTGTGGAGTCAGCTGTGCAGTAGGCCCTATGTTGGGATATAGTGTGGAGTTGGCTGTGCAGTAGGCCCTATGTTGGGACATAGTTAGTACACCGTCAGCTCAGGTGTACCTCATGGTGGGGAGGGGCGAGTGAGTTTCTAAAAGGAGACAGAGGTAGAGTGGTCTGCAGAATACAGAGCCTGTGTAACATAGTATCTTTAGCCTCTACGTGGACCGATGCTTTATTGATATCATTCACTTTAGCCTGGATAATATTCTATGAATACAGTGGTGTCATATGAGTCAACCAGTGTATTTAACTACCTAATGCCCCTCTCCTAAATCTCTTCAGAAGAGGAGTCACAGCGCTCTCTGCTCTGGTGTTTGTAAAGCCTTAAAGTTCAACAAACAATGGTTCACATAAGAAAAGTTCTTATTCATTTTTATTTTCTATATAGATGCACTCTCCTACAAAATCACCCCAGTAGTCGAGAATGATTTATTATTTCCAATTACAGCTATTTATGTCATCTTGTATAAATTATAGTCTTTTTTTCATATCGCAATATATATCTCATGAAAAAAAAATAGCGCGTCAGTTTTTTTTCCAATATCATGCAGCCCTAAATCACTGTTCCTCACAGCCAGACATTTACCCTCCATCCTGTCTCTGCTAGTGTAGTTACAGATGCTCTGCTTACCAGCGATCCCAGGAAATGTACCGGAGACTATTTAGACCCCTTTTTGTCTTATTTAAGCTCTCAGCACATTTTCTTCTTAGCCCGGCTTCAGAGCAGAGCACTGTCACGTCTAGTGACGCAGGCTTGAACCCAAAACGTGCAGAAAGGAGGATTTAGGGGAAGATTTAGAAGATTTATTAAATAAGACGGTTTATAAAAAAGGGAGTCCTGAGGTAGGCAGGCTGAAGGAGTTCAACAACCACAAACAGAAATCTGAAGACTAGAGAATGAAAACACAAGGACCAGAGAGACTTAGGGAGCAACAGACAGAGATCTGACCCCAGACAAAGGATGGACAGAAACTAAATAGACGAGGTAACGAGGGACAGGTGACATGAGGGCTGATGAACAGGTGAGACACATCAGGGTCCCGTTTCAGGAAGGAGGTTTAACAAAGTCTGAGTCTGACCCTGATCTCTGAGTTGATTTACCCTGACATGGAAACTCTGAGTTTTCAGTTTAGGTTTCACAACAGCTGATTCGAGTTGGTTCAATCAACTCAGAGTAGGTTCATGCGCGTGCACCACCACAATGAAAAGGCAGCATGAATGGAGCCATGATTCTACGATTCACCATGGTAACAACCACAAACAAACAGGTTGGCGGAAATACTCATGCGCACATACAGCGAGTTATAAAAACAACACAGCGGCTGCTGCAAAAGAGAGAGAATTTGCGTGGGAGAAAATTGCTGCTAGAGTAAATGCGTAAGTTCCAATAAAGTGTATATCATATTTAATCATAAGTATAATATTAATGGTGAAATTGTATTGAACTCATAATCTATTTCATTTAGGTGCAACACTGTGACGATAAAGTCCTAGTCCTACTGCTCCCATTCTGAGGCTGCAGCACCATCATTAACAGAATTATAACCCATAATCTTTTATTTCAAAAGGTTTACATCATTCACCTGCAATCATGTGGAACTCCTTTTTAATGTCTCGTACTGGTTTGTGTCAGGGAACACTACACAAACGTTTAAAACACATTTCAGAGCCAGTCACAACGTAAAACAACGTAATGTGACACAAATAATCTGCTTTGATGTAGAGCACGTCCACGATGGGTGATGTTAGTGACATGAGGATGATAAGGTTATGTAGGATACATAACTGATAGACTGGGAAGAAAAACCATACCGCTCAAATAGGAAGTTCTCTGGAAATTAAAATGCGTTGGGGCCTCAATATCATCTCCAGACGCATGTTTAACTCCCCGAGAAGTAATACAGCTTCTTCATCAACGGGATCCTCGACAAAAGGAAATGCCAGTTGTTTTTTTATTCATGCCGATAACAGTGAATGAATGAATGATCCAGACTGAATGAATGAATGATCCAGACTGAATGAATAAATGAATGATCCAGACTGAATGAATGAATGATCCAGACTGAATGAATGACTGAATGAATGATCCAGACTGAATGAATGACTGAATGAATGATCCAGACTGAATGAATGAATGATCCAGACTGAATGAATGAATGATCCAGACTGACTGAATGAATGAATGAATGATCCAGACTGAATGAATGAATGATCCAGACTGAATGAATGAATGATCCAGACTGACTGAATGAATGAATGAATGATCCAGACTGAATGAATGATCCAGACTGAATGAATGAATGAATGATCCAGACTGAATGAATGATCCAGACTGAATGAATGATCCAGACTGAATGAATGATCCAGACTGAATGAATGATCCAGACTGAATGAATGAATGAATGATCCAGACTGAATGAATGAATGAATGAATGATCCAGACTGACTGAATGAATGAATGAATGAATGATCCAGACTGACTGAATGAATGAATGAATGAATGAATGATCCAGACTGACTGAATGAATGAATGAATGAATGAATGATCCAGACTGAATGAATGAATGAGGAGATGAACACACACTGGGTCAGAACCATAGCCAGTATATATAAACTGGACCAGCAGACCCCGTGTCTCTGGTCTGAGACCAGTGAAGGATATCAGAAGTCTCTTTCCCGGTGCTGGCTGAGCGTTACTGAGCAGCCTCCAACTGAGCTTGAAGACGTAGATGTGACGTGAGCAACCTGTCTGAAAGTGTGAAGTCTTCTGGTAGCTGTGCCGAGAGAAATCTCAATCATTCCCAATCTCACAGAGACGGAGAGCGTAGGTATATGTAAGGAGATAACATAGACACAGGCTAATTACTGATCACTAACATGCTAGTTAACATTAGTAATTACTGATCACTAACATGCTAGTTAACATTAGTAATTACTGATCACTAACATGCTAGTTAATATTAGTCATTAAACCTAAACAGATAATGGAAGTCCAAACTGCCTGTGAGCTTCTCCTGTACTATACGGTAATTCCTCTACTGTGTGACAGTAAGTCTCGTGGTTATGACCCAATCGTTAGCCTATTGTTATAAAGCGTCTGCTACGGAGCCATAACGTGAGCTACAAGGTAATGGAGCCTTTTATACATTGTCGTGTTTCTTTAGAAATAAACAACGGACAAATAGAGTCTTTAAACTCTTCAGATGTAAAGTTATTCTCTGTCAGAGTGATGTAAAAAACAAATGGCGGTCAGCGGAATGCTAGGAATGCTAGAGGAGGGAAAACACACAGGACAGGAAGTAGAACAAGACATGACACAAGAACAACAGACACTACAAAGTAAAACAGGAAACTGAAGAATGAAACATACACAAGGATAGAAGTAAAACTAGACAGAGAGGACACAGAGAACTGGTACCACACAACCATGAACAAGCTGGAGACATTAAACACATCATAACATCAAACATTTAGAGATCAGAGCTGAAGGTGAACAGATTATTTTAGTTAGTGCTCCACTTGTGTTCTTGTTTCTGACAGAATCTAAACTGTGGAAGAGAGTCAGGGCTCCATCTGGTGGAACAATCCTCAACTCATCCTCACACACACACAAACAGAAGTGTATCTGTGGAAAGTGCTCTATAAATAAACGTTACTGTCTTATCTCCAGTGATGGCTGTGTTATCATCTCAGATACAGCTGGAGGTTAGAGGACATGACGATCTGGAATAATTCATCACAAACTTTAAACGCAAAACACACGAGCAGACACACAGGAAACTATAACATGATCCTTTAACAAGTAATGTGTGAATAATGTAAGCAAAAGGCTATTTGTTTTTCCAAGTATTATTACAATTTTCACAAGTGAAATACAGCACAGGCCATGGTGAACAAAGCATAGTGAAAACAGTGTGTTGCTTCTGCTAAAGGCTATTTTACAATAGAAATACCAGCGTTAATGTAAAGGTAGAAACAAGGGAGAAAAAGCAACAAAAACCTCAAAAAAGTGACAAAAATGTCAAAAGAAAAACATAAAATAAACAAAATACCTTCTCTGTTAAATATGAGACACAAGTTACGTATTAACAGATTACTCTGATTCATCAGGTAGTAACAGATTACTCTGGTTCATCAGGTAGTAATAGATTACTCTGATTCATCAGGTAGTAATAGATTACTCTGGTTCATCAGGTAGTAATAGATTACTCTGGTTCATCAGGTAGTAACTGATTACTCTGATTCATCAGGTAGTAATATATTACTCTGGTTCATCAGGTAGTAACAGATTACTCTGGTTCATCAGGTAGTAACTGATTACTCTGATTCATCAGGTAGTAATAGATTACTCTGGTTCATCAGGTAGTAACAGATTACTCTGATTCATCAGGTAGTAACAGATTACTCTGATTCATCAGGTAGTAATAGATTACTCTGATTCATCAGTTAGTAATAGATTACTCTGGTTCATCAGTTAGTAATAGATTACTCTGATTCATCAGTTAGTAATAGATTACTCTGATTCATCAGGTAGTAATAGATTACTCTGGTTCATCAGGTGATAATTACTTGCTCAAATACCAGGTAGGAGCTGTGTGTATGATAAGTGTAACATGTGTGTGTGTGTGTATAATGTGTAAACGTGTGTGTAACTGATTGATAAAGATCGGGGGCCTGTTTCACAAAAGCAGAATATAAATCCAGGATAACCGATAATCTGTGCATCCTGGCTTGGTATGTTTCACGAAGGCCGAGCCAGGCTGAGGAGGAGAGACTAGGAGCTGAGGAGGAGAGACTAGGAGCTGAGGAGGAGAGACTAGGTCAGAATGAGGAGGAGAGACTAGGGGCTGAGGAGGAGAGACTAGGAGCTGAGGAGGAGAGACTAGGTCAGAATGAGGAGGAGAGACTAGGGGCTGAGGAGGAGAGACTAGGAGCTGAGGAGGAGAGACTAGGAGCTGAGGAGGAGAGACTAGGTCAGACTGAGGAGGAGAGACTAGGTCAGACTGAGGAGGACAGACTAGGTCAGACTGAGGAGGAGAGACTAGGAGCTGAGGAGGAGAGACTAGGTCAGACTGAGGAGGAGAGACTAGGTCAGACTGAGGAGGAGAGACTAGGAGCTTAGGAGGAGAGACTAGGAGCTGAGGAGGAGAGACTAGGTCAGACTGAGGAGGAGAGAGTAGGAGCTGAGGAGGAGAGACTAGGAGCTGAGGAGGAGAGACTAGGTCAGACTGAGGAGGAGAGAGTAGGAGCTGAGGAGGAGAGACTAGGAGCTGAGGAGGAGAGACTAGGTCAGACTGAGGAGGAGAGAGTAGGAGCTGAGGAGGAGAGACTAGGAGCTGAGGAGGAGAGACTAGGTCAGACTGAGGAGGAGAGACTAGGTCAGGCTGAGGAGGAGAGACTAGGAGCTGAGGAGGAGAGACTAGGTCAGACTGAGGAGGAGAGACTAGGGGCTGAGGAGGGGAGACTAGGTCAGACTGAGGAGGAGAGACTAGGTAAGGCTGAGGAGGAGAGACTAGGGTGAGACTGAGAGGAGAGACTAGGAGCTGAGGAGGAGAGACTAGGTCAGACTGAGGAGGAGAGACTAGGTCAGACTGAGGGAGAGAGGAGCTGGGAGGGGAGGACGAGAGCTGAGGGAGGAGAGACTAGGTCAGACTGAGGAGGAGAGAGTAGGAGCTGAGGAGGGAGAGACTAGGAGCTGAGGAGGAGAGACTAGGTAAGACTGAGGAGGACAGACTAGGTCAGACTAAGGAAGAGAGACTAGGAGCTGAGGAGGAGAACTGGAGTCCAGACTGAGGAGGACAGACTAGGTCAGACTGAGGAGGAGAGACTAGGAGCTGAGGAGGGAGAGACTAGGTCAGACTGAGGAGGAGAGACTAGGTCAGGCTGAGGAGGAGAGACTAGGGTCAGACTGAGGAGGAGAAACTAGGAGCTGAGGAGGAGAGACTAGGGTCAGACTGAGGAGGGAGGAACTAGGGGTCAGACTAGGAGGGAGGAGCGGAGGAGAACTGGGAGCTGAGGAGGGAACTGGGTCGAACTGAGGAGAGAAGGCTGAGGAGGAGGACTGGGAGCTGAGGGAGGAGACAGGTCAGACTGAGGAGACGGTCAGACTGAGGAGAGGAAGACAGCGGGCTGAGGAGACGGTCAGACGCTGAGGAGGGAGGGCAGGTCAGGCTGAGGAGGAACCGGTGGGCAGGGAGGAGACTGGGTCAGGCGAGGAGGAGACTGAGGCTGGGAGGAGAACTAAGGTCAGACTGAGGAGGAGACGAGGAGCTGAGGGAGGAGACTGGGTCAGACTGGGGAGGAGATTAGGTCAGACGAGGAGGGCAGGAGCTGAGGGAGGAACTGGGTCAGACTGAGGGAGGAGGGCAGGTCGAACTGAGGAGGAGGACTGGGTCGAACTGAGGAGGAGAACTGGGAGCTGAGGGAGGAGGGCTGGGTCAGACGAGGGAGGAGAAGCCGGTCAGACTGAGGGAGGACGGAACTGGGTCAGACTGAGGAGGAGGCGAGGAGCTGAGGGAGGGCGGTCGGGCGAGGGGAGGAGAACTGGGTCAGGCAGGAGAGAGACTGGGAGCAGGAGGAGGAGGGCAGGGCTGAGGAGGACTGGAGTCAGACTGAGGGAGGAGAGACTGGGTCAGACTGAGGGAGGGAGGAGGAGACGGGCGAGGGAGGAGGAGCTGGGTCGAACTGAGGAGGGAGGGCAGGGCTGAGGGAGGAGACTGGTCAGACTGAGGAGGGAGGGCGGTCAGACTGAGGAGGAGAGACCGGGAGCTGAGGGAGGAGGAACTGGGGTCAGACTGAGGGAGGAAGACTGGGAGTCAGACGAGGAGGAGACGGGAAGCTGAGGAAGGAGAATTAAAGTCAGGCAAGGGACCCGCAGAGCATCTTGTTCAGGCCCGGTGAGTCTAAGTGGGCTTTCACACCTATAGCCTGTAACCTATACCTTTTCCTAAACCCAAATGTCCCGTTCTTGTCCCGTGTGTCCAGTAAACGTACCTTTTATAAACCCACCCGCCATCTTTTCCTCAACCTAACTGCGTCCAAAGTGACGCCAATAGTCCCGACCCAGCGTGTTTAGATAGAGCGCGTTTAGATCTGATGCTAAAGGAGACATGTAGCGTTAATAACAACGCCAAAGAGTCTGTATTTTACGTGTGGGAGTGAGAATGTGTTGGAATTCCACAGAGCCTACCGAACTATGGGTGTGAAGACTATGTTAACACTTGCCGTCTTTTTTAAAGCTGCCAGTGTTATATATATATATATATATATATATATATATATATATATATATATATATATATATATATATATATATATATATATATACACAGTACAGGTCAAAAGTTTGACACACCTTTCATTCAATGTGTTTCTTTTATTTTCATGACTATTTACACTGTAGATTCTCACTGAAGGCATCAAACCATGAATGAACACATATGGAATTATGTACTTAACAAAAAAGTGTAAATAACTGAAAACATGTCTTATATTTTATGATTCTTCAAAGTAGCCACCCTTTGCTTTTTTGATAACTCTGCAAACCCTTGGTGTTCTCTCAATGAGCTTCATGAGGTAGTCACCTTGAAATGGTTTTACCTTCACAGGTGTGCTTTGTCAGGGTTCATTAGTGGAAGTTTTCCCTTATTAATAAAAAAAAAAGCAAAGGGTGGCTACTTTGAGGAATCTAAAATATAAGACATGTTTTCAGTTATTTCCACACTTTTTTGTTAAGTACATAATTCCATATGTGTTCATTCATAGTCTTGATGCCTCAGTGAGAATCTACAATGTAAATAGTCATGAAAAAAAAAGAAATGTGAATGAGAAGGTGTGTTCCAAACCTCTTATGTAATTGCACACACACACATACATACACACATACACATACACACACACACACACACACACACACACACACACACCACACACCACCACACACACACACACACCACAGCACACCAGCAGAGACATGTGCAGAGAGCACACAGAGAGCAGAGAGAGAGAGAAAGAGAGAGAGAGACAGAGAGAGAGAGACCAGGACCCCACGGAGGGACCAGCAAGCCAGACCTAGAACGTGACAAGAAAGGCGGACGACCACAGGAGGAACTGACAGGACGATACAGCAGCAGGCACACGAGCAGGAACGAACAGCGGAGGCCGTCCAGCCACAGACAGGCACAGACCAGTGGATATGGAGGAACGGAGGACAGAAATAGAAGATGGAGCACACGACAGACAGGCAACGAAACGCACAGACCAGATCCAGATCCCGACCGACCGACCGACCGACCGACCAGATATTCCTCACCCACCCCTCCACCCCCTCTCTCCCCACTCCACCCTCTCCCTCCCACCACCCACCCACCCCCACCACCCACCACACCCCTCCCTAACTACCAACCACCCTTCCCCACCCACCCTCCCACCCCCCCCCTTCCCCACCCACCCCCCACCCACCCACCCCCCACACCCTTCCCTCCCCCCCCCCCCACCACCCACCTCCACCCACCCCCACACTCCCCACCCACCCCAATCCCACCCTCTCCACCCCTCCCCACCCCACCTCCCCCCACCCACCCACCCCTCCTCTATCCACCCACCCCCCCCCCACCCCACCACCCACATCCCCACCCACCCCCACCCTCCCCCACCCACCCCCCCATCCCCTCCCAACCACCCCAACCCCATCCCCCACCATCCACTCTCCACCCACCCACTCCACCCTCTACCCACCACCTCTCCCCACCCTCCACCCCCACCCACCCACCCACCCCCCACCCATCCCCCCCCACCCCCACCACAAAAACCCACCCCCCAACCCACCCCCACACCCACCCACCCCCCACACCTCCCCCACCCACCAACCCCACCCCCCCCCCACCCCCCCACCACCCCCCCAACCACCCACCCCCCCACCCACCCACCCCCCCACCCACCCCACCCACCCCCCCCCCCCCCCTCCCACCCACCCCTCTTACCCACCCACCCTCTCTACCTCACCTACCCTCTCTCACCTACCTACCTCTCTCTCTACTTACCTACCTCTCTCTCTCTCTACACCTACCTATATATCTACCTACCTCTCTCTCTCTCTCTCTCTCTCTCTACACCTACCTATATATCTACCTACCTACCCACCCATCCGTCCGTCCATCCATCCATCCATAATTTCTTTTATCGACATCACACAGTCTTTACTGAATCTTAAGAAGCATTTCCAGGAAAAGTAAAATCAAAAGAAGGCGGTGTTGTTTCTATCTCCTCTCTCAGGGAAGAGCGGCAGTTCACAGTTCAGACACTGGAGGTCAGCATCCCTTCAGGAAATCACTGCTGCAGCTTTCAAACATGACTTCCTTTTGGTTACAACTCAGTCTTATTAAATCCCCCAAAAGAGTGTCAAAGCTAAACCCCCTGAACCCGATTGATAACTAGAGCAGTGGTGTAGTCTAATGTATTGTAGTGGGTATACTGTACTGTATATTAATGGGCCTTTACAGTTTTAACTGCCAGCAAGTTACTTGGGATAACACTACCGATTATTGAACACATTTACAAAGACAGACTGGTGAGAAAGGCCAATAACATTGTATGTGACTACACACACACCCCCTGGCATCTCCTTTTAAACTACTGCCATCTAGGCGTCGTTTCTGCCTACACCTTCTGACCAAGAACAGATCCAAATTCTCTTTCGTACCACAAGCCATAACAGCCTTAAATCATTAAAAATAAGCTAGTCGTCAAGCTGGCCTGGTCATACCCAGTGTGTATAACACTGTAGTGTGTGATGTATATTCTTCATGTTATGCCTATCGGTGTCGTTTGTATCATATGTCTGATGTCTTGTCATAAAGTGCCTTGCGATTGTGCCGCAAACCCAACTGCCCCACGGGGACAATAAAGTTATCTACTACTACTACTACTACTACTACTACTACTACTACTACTACTATACTGTATATATGGGCCAGAATGGGCCTTTTGGGGGGGCATGTCATAGTTGGGGGGTCTGGGTGTCCTCCCCAGGAAGTTTAGTGCATTTACGACTTCATTTCCTGTATTCTGACACACTTTTATGCACCAATTTATGGTGGAAATCCCTTTATTTAGCCTACGTGAAGAAGTTAAACACAGATGACAATTCAAAATATATAAAAATTACAATGCAAAGAATGTTGTTGGTGTCATTGGGCATTTTTAAGTGGGTATATGGAAATCCTGGAGCTTTCTTAGTGGGTATACTGCCTATACCTGCGTATCACAGAGACTACACCACTGGAAACAGAGATATCCAAAATCCAAAATTCTAGGACATAATCGTGATGAAACAAGAACCTAAAACCCTAACCCCAACACTTACTCTTTTTGGGGAAGAACGGTTTCTTGTTGAACGGCCTCATCGGGGAGAGTCGTGGCTTCACAGGTTGGAGGTCGCCGAAGTCGCAGTCGCACGGGTTGGAGCCGCGATTGTACAGCTGAGACTTGATGCTGATTGGACGCTGGCGGCCGGCCATGCCCCTCTGGAAGATCTTAGCTCCACCCCCTTCACTCTTGCACTTGAAGAGTCGAAGTTTTCCTGTGGCGTCCTCCACACACTGCCACTTCTACACACACGCACACACACACACATTACATTTCATTTAGCTGACGCTTTTATCCAAAGCGACTTACAATTGCTATATATGTCAGAGGTCGCACGCAACTAGGGGTTAAGTGCCTTGCTCAGGGACACATTGGTTGATGTATCGCAGTGGGAATCGAACCCAGGTCTCCCACACCAAAGGCAGGTGTCATATCCACTGCGCCATCACCACCACCTGCACACGCATGCATGCACACACACACACACACACGCATGCACGTGCATGCGCACACACACATGCACACGCACGCAAACAAACACACATTAGCACAGACACACACACACAAAAGGCACACACGCAAACACTCACATACACAGACACATGGGCACACACACACACACAAGCACACGCATGCGCACACACAGGTGAGGGTGATTTGTCGTGACGTTTCCCCACCAAGTTGTGTTAATGTTTTGGGCGCCGCGAGCAACAGCTGCCATTAAAGCCAATGATTAATATTCCACCAGCCACGGCACGGCACGGCCCGGCCCAGAAGCGTGCGTGAAACGGCTCTCTGCTCTGCAAAAAACACGCGCCAGGCCATTCAGACACAGCAAAAGTATCCAGTCAATTTACCAAAAGACACGCCTCAAAATCATATATGTCTCCTCTGCTACACCACGGACAACAAGAGATTCATGAAGGAGGAAAAACACAATACGACATCACAGATCTTTTTGATAACGACAATGTCAGAAAAGAGAAGCGTGGAGTTTAACTGTCGGAGTGCTTGGAGTGGAAGGGAGATACTAGCTTAATAAACACCTGATTGTTCTGGAAAGTTCTTGTAGAGACTCTCGCTACCAGATGTGAGTTGCGCATGCTCACATTTAAACGGTTTATGGCATAACGCCAAGGGATCTGGCTGCATTGTGAAATCCGTAAAATAATAAACTTTTCTCATTACAAACAATAACAGAAGATGGAAATCATTTAAAAAACGTTGTAGCTACAGTATCTATGATTGTTTGATTGCTAACGTTAGCACAAAACGCCATTCCAGTGACAGCCTTTGTTGTAGTTGATTGCTAACTTGTAGCCAGCACTGAACCAACTTGGTTATGTAGGTCCATTTTTATTGTATTGACGTTACAGAAGTCTCTCGTTAGCAGGTTCTTGTCGGCTACTTCAGCCTCTAATCTAGAACTGATATCAGGGATCATGATGTGAAAATGTGTTGCCTTACGCTAATTAATAAATGACTGCTATGTAATGTACCTATCTCATTATTCTGTGGCTAACAGCAAAACAGATCTGCGTGCAAACAACCTAAATCTGGGTGAGTGTCAGCGCTGTTTGACACTGCAACGTAGAGCAGCGCCGGGAGTCAAAGGTAGGCCTCTCATCTTATACCTCCGGCCTTGCGGATTAGCTTGTAGCTCCTAGATCAAATGCATGAATTAAAGCCCAAACCCTGTTAAGTTTCCTAGACACGTAGCCTCTGTCGGGTATTCCCCACGGTTGACGGAGGCAACTCAACAAAATGCTCAACTTGGCTCCCAACGCCACACACAACGACGCCACTGTGGACACGTCTCGTTAAGCGTTTGTTTTGTTGTTTTGCAGAAGCTGAATACATTTCTACTTAGTCATTAGAGACACAAACACACAGTAGTCGACAGGCTGTTTATCAGAGCAGCCGGCAGACACTGTTGCTAAGAGACTAATCGACTGGCTAAAGGGATTTTTCGACAAGTGTAATTTACTTCAAACAAGCGTGAACACGCACACAAACACTGGGAAAAAGTTTCTGTTGTGCGGCTTCATCTTGATTCTCTTCACGTCTGCGATTCTTCAGCTTTCTGTCCCTTCATTATTGCCGTTTTTGTGTCTGTCGGCTTTCAGAGATGACATCTGGTTTTTCATCTCGCTGAGAGAAGCCTCTTATTGTTCTGTCCGCTTTCTTTAATTAAGTCTGTTTGTTTACTACAGCAGCAGCCATCGCTGTTTTCCTGCATTTATTCCAACAGAAACTCACCCTAATCCGCCAAGGTTGTTATGTTTTCATTTTGTCTGTCTGTCTGTCAGCAGGATTACAGAAAAACTCCCCGTCTGATTTTCATTAAACTTGGTGGAAGGATGTAGCATGGACCAAAGAAGAACTCATTACATTTTGGAGCGGATAAACAAATTATTTTTCACTTTCGGTAACATTGTTAGACAGCGTGTTTTGCCTTGCCGCAGGTGTGCGCTCTCTGCTCTTCTAAGTGAAGTTTTTTTGTTTTTAATGGTAAATGAAAATGTCAGCTACATTTAGTTATTAATAACATCTAAACAAAGAGGAATGAGTAATGGGATTGGGATCAAATCATTAGGATCGACAGAAAAGTAATGAAATCAAGAGTGAAGTAATGGGATAAAGTGATAAGACCCATTACTCCGTAGCATCAGGGATAATGTAGTCTGGATCCACATAAGTACATTTCCAGGATAAAGCCCAATATCCCTCCCCTTCCTCTCGCTGTGTGTTGCCGTTCTCAAACTCTTTGAGAAACAACAATAAACTTGTAGCTAGCGAGCTACACGTTGAAAATGTCAAGTTTAAAAGAAGATGTGGACGGTGCAAATAGGCAGACCTGCTCGGTTCTTTCAGGAAACGATTGTAAAGATTTATGAAGAATAGGTTGAGGGCATTTCCTCTCTAACTGGGAGGTTTTGGGAGCGATTGGTGAGATTGTTGTGGACAAAGTACACACGGAGATACACACATTTCTGGGGTGTTTCTGTGGTGTTTGTGTCATGTTGCTGGTGTTTCTGTGTCATGTTTCTGTGGTTTTTGTGTAGTATTTATGTGGTGTTTCTGTGTCATGTTTCTGTGGTTTTTGTGTCATGTTCATGTGGTGTTTGTGTCATGTTTATGTGGTGTTTGTGTGGTTTATGTGTCATGTTTATGTGGTGTTTCGGTGTCATGTTTCTGTGGTGTTTCAGTGTCATGTTTATGTGGTTTTTGTGTGGTGTTTCGGTGTCATGTTTCTGTGGTGTTTCAGTGACAAATTTCTGTGGTGTTTATGTCATATTTCTGTAGTGTTTATGTGGTGTTTCTGTGGTTTTGTGTCATGTTTCTGTGGTGTTTCTGTGGTTTTTATGTGTCATGTTTCTGTGGTGTTTCTGTGTCATGTTTCTGTGGTGTTTCTTTGTCATGTTTCTGTTGTGTTTCTGTGGTGTTTGTGTCATTTTTCTGTGGTGTTTCTGTGTCATGTTTCTGTGGTGTTTCTGTGTCATGTTTCTGTGGTGTTTCTGTGTAATTTTTCTGTGGTGTTTCTGTGTCATGTTTCTGTGGTGTTTCTGTGTCAGGTTTCTGTGGTTTTTATGTGTCATGTTTCTGTGGTTTTTCTGTGTCATGTTTCTGTGGTGTTTCTGTGGTGTTTCTGTGTCAGGTTTCTGTGGTTTTTATGTTTCATGTTTCTGTGGTGTTTCTGTGTCATGTTTCTGTGGTGTTTGCTGTGTCATTTTTCTGTGGTGTTTCTGTGTCATGTTTCTGTGGTGTTTCTGTGTCATGTATCTGTGGTCTCTGCGTACCTGTCCGGTCTGCTGGCAGGGCGTCTGGTACTCGGCTCTCTGACAGAGATCTTTGACTCGTTGGTGTTTGGGCAGAAAGTTCTCCTCCTGGGACACTTCCTTCCCCTGGACCAGCTGGTGCAGCAGCTTCCTGTTCACACAAAGTTCTGTTACCGTTTGGTTTCCTAATAAAGCTTTTATTCATCTGAATCAAAGGTCTGAGAGGACATCGTGTGGCGGGGGGGAAGGAATGGTGGTGTAATGTAACTAAGTACATCTACTCCAGTACTGTCCTTGAGTACCAGATGTTGAGGTACTTGTACTTTACTTGAGTCTTTTCTTTTCATGTCACTTTCTACTTCTACTCCGCTACATTTCAGAGAGAAATATTGTACTTTTTACTCCACTACATTCATCTGTTACAGCTTTAGTTACTAGTTACTTTAGTTACTCCGCTACATTCATCTGTTCCAGCTTTAGTTACTAGTTACTTTAGTTACTCCGCTACATTCATCTGTTCCAGCTTTAGTTACTAGTTACTTTAGTTACTCCGCTACATTCATCTGTTCCAGCTTTAGTTACTAGTTACTTTAGTTACTCCGCTACATTCATCTGT
>NC_053131.1:34827354-34829854 GCF_010015445.1 Perca fluviatilis
CGCGCACATGTGTGTGTGATTGTGTGTGCGTGTGTCTGTGTGTGTGTGTGTGTCTGATTGTGTGTGTGTGTGTCATGTTAAAGTGGTCTGGAGGCTCCAGCTGTGAAGGCTGAGAGATTACACCCGTCCTGCTGAGAGAGGGACACATGAGTCTCTCTCTCTCTCTCTCTCTCTCTCTCTCTCTCTCTCTCTCTCTCTCCTCTCTCTCTCTCTCTCTCTCTCTCTCTCTCTCTCTCTCTCTCTCTCCTCTCTCTCTCCTCTTTCTCTCTCTCCTCTCTCTCTCCTCTCTCTCTCTCTCTCTCTCTCTCTCTCTCTCTCTCTCTCTCTCTCTCTCTCTCCTCTCTCTCTCTCTCTCTCCTCTCTCTCTCCTCTCTCTCTCTCTCTCTCTCTCTCTCCCTCTCTCTCTCTCTCTCTCTCTCTCTCTCTCTCTCTCTCTCTCTCTCTCTCTCTCTCTCTCCCTCTCTCTCTCTCTCTCTCTCTCTCTCTCTCTGTGTGAGAGGGTCAGAGCAGATTTCTCTTCTCCACCACAACATTTACACCACCGGAGCTGTGCCCGTTTGGAGCCTGTTGGGAATGGGACGATTGCTTGATCCCCAGTATCTGATTCCACACAACTTCATGAACTATAAACCTGGTTCAATCCGGCTCGGCAGCAGTTCATCTAGACCCCCCCCCCCCATCACTGCCTCTATCTCTGTTACATTATAACTCAGGGTTATATTATGGACTATCAGATACGCAACTGATATTAAAGTCATGTTAAAGATGATTTAGAAAGAGTGGAAATAAAGCAGCTGTGGGTCTGAGCCAACGCAGCAGCCTTTCTTTTATTATAATCAGATGATGAAGCCACATCTGGACTGGAACATGTGTTCAGTCTGTCAGTAATGCTCTGGATAAAGACATAAATCTGTTACGTCATACTGTACAGTCTCATTATGAAACCGCTCTAAAAACTGACCTGCGAGCAGACGAACCTGCCGGATTATTGTGTCCGACTCGCAGCAGGTCAGAGACACACAAACTCACAAAATGTTTCTCATCGGGAAGAGAAAAACGTCCGCTGGAGAAACATCTGCCGCTCAGTTTGATTGGAGACTCGGGGCCTCGTGACGCCAAAATGACGTAGATCTGGCTGGCTCGCCAGGATCTTTTTCAGCGGCACACGACAAAGCGGGAAACGGGAAGCATTGGAGGAGTTCGAGGACAACGTGATGCCAGGACTCTCAGAGTGACTGCAGGTCTCTCTGGTGACCTTACTGGTGTTAAGATGAGCTCTTTTATGGCGAATGAAAGGCTCGATCCCACCAAGTCGGTCGTCCAATCGTTGTGCAGACATTCTGAAGTATTCAAATATAATATCATCTTATTCGCTGTTGACATTGACGTCAATGCTGCTGCCATTTCTGCCTTTGTTTACCTTTTTCTTCTTCTTCTAGTCTGTAGAAATAGCAAGGAGTATACTCCTTATATATATATATATATATATATATATATATATATATATATATATATATATATATTTTATTTATTATTACAAGATTAAAATGATTTTATATGATGGACTGGATTAGGTTGTTTTACATGATGTTTTGAAAATGTATTGGTGTCAATATAAAAACAGGGAGGTGTGTTCAGGTGCATTCTGGGCGTGCTGGTCTTACAGGGAGGTGTGTTCAGGTGCATTCTGGGCGTGCTGGTCTTACAGGGAGGTGTGTTCAGGTGCATTCTGGGAGTATTGCTATCTTGAGGCAGCGGGAAGTGATGGCACCATTGACCAACAAAAACCTGGTCTAAAGTCAATAACGCAGCGTTTCATTGTTATTTTAACAGAGCATTAGTAAAATGCTCCTAGGCTCGTGCACAGCACAGACCATTTCAAAATTTCACTTATTGTTTGTAAAATAAATTCCTATGCCTTTTTCTTTATCTTATTTTTTTCTTTTACATTTTTTTTGGTGTTTTAGACACAAGTGGCTCTATATCCAAAGCTAAAGAAGTCTGAAAACCCAGAGTGGTGAACTCTCTCTGCCATCTGAACCCACGCACGCACGCGCACGCACACACACACACACACACACACACACACACACACACACACACACACACACACACACACACACACACACACACACACACACACACACACACACACACACACACACACACAGGTTTGTGGCACTATCTTTGTGGGGACCCGTCATTGACATAATGCATTCCCTAGCCCCTTACCCTAACCTTAACCATCACAACTAAATGCCTAACCTTAACCCTTACCCTCACCTTAACCATCACAACTAAATGTCTAACCTTAACCCTTACCCTAACCTTAACCATCACAACTAAATGCCTAACCTTAACCCTTACCCTCACCTTAACCATCACAACTAAATGTCTAACCTTAACCCTTACCCTAACCTTAACCATCACAACTAAATGTCTAACCTTAACCCTTACCCTAACCATAACCTAATTCTAACCCTAATCCTAAAACCAAGTC
>NC_053131.1:34832354-34834854 GCF_010015445.1 Perca fluviatilis
CAGACACACACACACAGACACACACACACTCAGAGACACACAGACAACCACACACACAGACACACACACACTCAGAGACACACAGACACACACACCTCAGAGACACAGACACACACACACACAGACACACACACACTCAGAGACACACAGACACACACACTCAGACACACAGACACACACCACACAGACACACACACACTCAGAGACACATACACAACACACAGACACACACACACCAGAGACACACAGACATACACACTCACAGACACACACACAAGACACACACACACTCAGAGACACACAGACACACACACTCAGAGACACACAGACACACACACACCTGAAGACACACACACACACACTCAGAGACACACACACACAGACACACACAACTATTACACCTTTTAGGCGACCCATTTTAACTACATGTTCCTGAAGACTCTTACACACTTTACTTCCCGAAATATTTCACCGCGGCTGTAACTTGTAGTAGTCGTACTGTTGCCTAATGACGTTCAGCAGGCTCTGACTCGTCACTTTGGGCTCAAAACACTTAAAACCCCAAAACGTGTGTTTTGGGGTTTTAAGTGTTTTGAGCCCAAAGTGCTCTCGGTGCACCAACTGTTTTTTATCTCCAGTAGAAGAACCAATCTCTGTTTAAAGGTCCCATGACATGAACATTTCTCTTTATGAGGTTTTTTTTTAACATTAATATGAGTCCCCCCAGCCTGCCTATGGCCCCCCCCAGTGGCTAGAAATGGTGATAGGTGTAAACCGAGCTCTGGGTATCCTGCTCTGTCTTTGAGAAAATGAAAGCTCAGATGGACCAATCAGGAATCTTCTCCTTATGAGGTCATAAGGAGCAAGGTTACCTCCCCTTTCTCTGCTTTGCCCGCCCAGAGAATTTGGCCCACCCATGAGAGAGAGAGAGACATCATGGCTTTCAAACGAGCAAAGTGGCAGCTTGCCCCCCCTCTCTCCTCCTCAATAGCTACAGACACAGAAATAGCACATTGTGGGACTGGCTCTAGTGGCTGTAATTCTGCACCAAGGCTGAATTTAGGGAAAGAGACTTCAGATACAGTATTAGGGGACCACTAAGGTCTATATAAAAGAGACTTCAGATACAGTATTAGGGGACCACTAAGGTCTATATAAAAGAGACTTCAGATACAGTATTAGGGGACCACTAAGGTCTATATAAAAGAGACTTCAGATACAGTATTAGGGGACCACTAAGGCCTATATAAAAGAGACTTAAGATACAGTATTAGGGGACCACTAAGGCCTATATAAATGAGACTTCAGATACAGTATTAGGGGACCACTAAGGCCTATATAAAAGAGACTTAAGATACAGTATTAGGGGACCACTAAGGTCTATATAAAAGAGACTTCAGATACAGTATTAGGGGACCACTAAGGCCTATATAAAAGAGACTTCAGATACACCAAACTGACCCAAACAGACCTGAGATCAGTTCTTATCAGACTTACTGTTCTCAGCGTCAAACTACAATCAGAGGCGAAGACGACAGAAACATCCCAAAAACTGCTGAATCAAACTCTCTCGCTTCTCTTTTTCTCTTCCTTTGCATTTATTTAAAATTTTATTTCCTGTTTCGCTTCCTCATAGAGGACATTTAACACCTCTCTCTCTCTCTCTCTCTCTCTCTCTCTCTCTCTCTCTCTCTCTCTCTCTGTCTCTCTCTCTCTCTCTCCTCTCTCTCCCTCTCTGTCTCTCTCTCTCTCTCTCTGCTCTCTCTCTCTCTCTCTCTCTCTCTCCTCTCTCTCTCTCTCTCTCTCTCTCTGTCTCTGTCTCTCTCTCTCTCTGTCTCTCTCTCTTCTCTTTCAGAAAACCTCACACATCGCTCCTGTTTTCTCTCCCTCCTACCTGGTGGTCATGACCCCGGCTGCCTTGCTCGTAGGCTCTACCCTGAAACCCGACAACCTCCCGTTCAGGTCCTGTTGGCCGTCGCCGCGGCAGCAGATAAAGGTAAATATCCCCGGGCAACGGCTCTCTCCTCTCAATGTCCGCACACTGTACTGTCTCCCTGGTACAACAGCTGAGCCTCCTCCTCTTCTCTCTCTCTCTCTCTCTCTTTCTCTCTCCTCCTCTCTCTCTCTCCCCGTCTCTTTCTCTCTCCTCCCTCTCTCCTCCTCTTTCTGTCTCTCTCTCTCTGTCTCTCTCTCTCTGTCTCTCTCTTCTCGCCTCTTTCTCTCTCCTCTCTCTCTCCTCCTCTTTCTGTCTTCTCTCTCTCTGTCTCTCTCTCTCACTCCTCTCCCTCTTTTTCTCTCTTCCTTCCTCTCTCTCTCTCTCTCTTGCCTCCCTCCTCTCTCCCTCTCTCTCCTCTTTCTCTTCCTCTCTCTCTTTCGCCTCCCTCCCTCCCTCTCTATTGTCTTTCTATCTCTTTGTCACTTTTCTCATCTCTTTCTGCCTCTTTATTTGCTTTCGGTTGTCTATTTTCAGACTCGGGGAGAATGAAAAGGCTGCGTGAGC
>NC_053131.1:34849854-34852354 GCF_010015445.1 Perca fluviatilis
TCTGTGTGGATGTGTGTGTGTGTGTGTCTGTGTCTGTCTGTGTGTTTTTGTGTGTATGTCTGTGTGTGTGTGTGTGTGTGTATGTCTGTGTGTGTGTGTCTGTGTGTGTGTGTGTCTGTGTGTGTGTGTGTGTGTGTGTGTGTGTGTGTGTTTGTATGTCTGTGTGTGTGTGTCTGTGTGGGTGTGTGTGTGTGTGTCTGTGTGTGTGTGTGTGTGTTGTCTGTCTGTGTGTGTATGTCTGTGTGTGTGTGTGTGTCTGTCTTGTGTGTGTGTGTGTGTCTGTCTTGTGTGTGTGTGTATGTCTGTGTGTGTGTGTCTGTGTGGGTGTGTGTGTGTGTGGTTCTGTGTGTGTGTGTGTGTCTGTCTGTGTGTGTGTGTGTGTATGTCTGTGTTGTGTGTGTGTGTGTGTGTATGTCTGTGTGTGTGTGTCTGTGTGTGTGTGTGTGTGTCTGTCTGTGTGTGTGTGTATGTCTGTTGTGTGTGTGTGTGTGTCTGTGTGTGTGTGTGTGTGTGTGTCTGTGTCTGTGTGTGTGTCTGTCTGTGTGTGTGTGTGTGTGTGTGTGTATGTCTGTGTGTGTGTGTGTGTGTGTGTGTGTGTCTGTGTGTGTGTGTGTCTGTGTGTGTTTATGTCTGTGTGTGTGTGTCTGTGTGTTTCTGTGTGTCTGTGTGTGTGTGTGTCTGTGTGTGTGTGTGTGTGTGTGTGTGTATGTCTGTGTGTGTGTGTCTGTGTGTGTGTGTGTCTGTGTGTGTGTGTGTGTGTGTGTGTGTCTGTGTGTGTGTGTCTGTGTGTGTGTGTGTGTGTGTGTGTGTGTCTGTGTGTGTTTATGTCTGTGTTTGTGTGTGTGTTAGCCGTCAGTCTGCAAAGCAAAACGTGTGTGAACAGACATTGCAACAGAGAAACAAACGGTGAGTTAATACGATATCAAAACAACAGGAAAATGTGTTTTAAAAAGTTTTAAAATTAATTAAAACACTTTTTTTTCAGTGACAGAAAACAGGTTTAAAGAAATAAAAGGGAGAAAGAAGCTAAAAAATAAAATAAAAGTGAGGCCTTTTGAGAGAGAACCTACCAACAGGGAATAATCCAACAAGATCTCCTGCAAGACACAAGACAGGGTCAAAGAAACACGTTTAGACCGACACGACTTAAAGGTCCAGTGTGTGGGAGCAGAGCCGGCCCGACCCATAAGCGAACTAAGCGGCTGCTTAGGGCCCCGTGGCTACCAGAGGGCCCCGTGGCTACCAGAGGGCCCCGTGGCTACCAGAGGGCCCCCAAGAGCGCTTGAAATGTCCCACAATAGAGCTCATAACAGAGCCAGTCTATTTAAAGAGAGTGCTGCTGCTAATAGGTCTCACATTAGTCTTTAAATGTACATTATGAGTGCTTAAACTAATATTTACAATACACAAGTTGGTTTAGTGCCAAGTGCAGTGGCAGCATGTTACAATGTGGAGAGTCCCCCAAACCAGATCCTGCTTAGGGCCCCCCAAAAGTCTAGGGCCGGCCCTGTGTGGGAGTTTCTCTCGTCTAGCGTTGAGATCATATATCAACAATCAACTCTCTCGCGCCACGCAGTTCAAAGTACATATTACAGCTACGGTAGCCTTCACGCTTCAAAAAGCCGGTCTCGTGCTCTTTTAAATCAGCTTTTTCTTTTTCTGGGAGAAGAAGAAGGAGAAGAAGAAGAAGAAGAAGAAGAAGGGTCAGTGTAACTCTCATCAGTTCAATTGTCTAAGCACAAACGATCATGTAGAAAAACTGAAAAATGGGTTCAAATATCAAAAAAAATAAATTTGATCTTTAAACTGTTTTTCCAATTTTTTGTTTTTTATTCAGAGGATCAGAAATTTAGAAAATTACAAAATTGCGTCTGAGCTCCAATTATTCAATACTACCATGGTATTGTCTCCCTCGTTCCTCCTAGCTACGCCCTGTCCCCCCCCACTAGAAACCATCAGTTGCACCTCTGACCCCAAAGTCTATCAGTTTTTAGTGTTTTTGGTCAATACTGCCATGGTATTCTCTTCCTACTTTGTGGAATATGCAGCTCTTTAACTGCATATGGACCAAAAACACAAAAAAACTGATAGACTTTGGGGTCAGAGGTGCAACTGATGGTTTAATGAAAGTAGGGAGGGGAACGAGGAAAAAATACTATGGGGTATGAAGAATAAAAAAAAAAAAAAATAATAATAAAAATCAATAAAAATAAATAAATAAATAAATAAAAAAAAATAGCTCAGACACAATTTTGTAATTTTCTAAATTTCTGATCCCTCTGAATAAAAAAGAGAAAATTGGTAAAACTGTTTAAAGATCAAATTTTTTAATTTGTCAAGGATGGAAAAAAAATTTAAAATTGGATATTGGAACCAATTTTTCAGTTTTTCCAAATGTCCGTAGAAAATTGAACTGATGAGAGTTACACTGACCAAGAACACTCCTGTTCCTGAAATTTGGATTTTGAATACAATTTAAAACTTAAAATTCCTGAGCGTA
>NC_053131.1:34859854-34862354 GCF_010015445.1 Perca fluviatilis
ACTTCTGATAACTTCTAATAACGTCTGATAACTTCTGATAACTTCTGATAACTTCTAATAACTTCTAATAACGTCTGATAACTTCTGATAACTTCTGATAACTTCTAATAACTTCTGATAACTTCTGATAACTTCTAATAACTTCTGATAACTTCTAATAAGTTCTGATAACTTCTAATAACTTCTGATAACTTCTGATAACTTCTAATAACTTCTGATAACTTCTAATAACTTCTGATAACTTCTAATAACTTCTGATAACTTCTGATAACTTCTGATAACTTCTAATAACTTCTGATAACTTCTAATAAGTTCTGATAACTTCTAATAACTTCTGATAACTTCTAATAACTTCTGATAACTTCTAATAACGTCTGATAACTTCTGATAACTTCTGATAACTTCTGATAACTTCTGATAACTTCTAATAACTTCTGATAACTTCTGATAACTTCTAATAACTTCTGATAACTTCTAATAACTTCTGATAACTTCTGATAACTTCTGACAACTTCTAATAACTTCTGATAACTTCTAATAACTTCTGATAACTTCTAATAACTTCTAATAACGTCTGATAACTTCTGATAACTTCTAATAACTTCTGATAACTTCTGATAACTTCTAATAACTTCTGATAACTTCTGACAACTTCTAATAACTTCTGATAACTTCTAATAACTTCTGATAACTTCTAATAACGTCTGATAACTTCTAATAACTTCTGATAACTCATATTATCATATTCGGAATAACGGTGGAACATTAGGCTACGATTACACCGCTACGTTTAAGGCTAAAATGCCCCCAAAAATATCTTTAAAAAATAAATAACAGAAGATATTCCTTTTTAAACCAACCAGAGCAGGGGGAATGAGAGGGGGAAACACCAGAGCAGGGGGAATGAGAGGAGGGAAACACCAGAGCAGGGGGAATGAGAGGGGGAAACACCAGGGCAGGGGAATGAGAGGGAGAGAACACCAGAGCAGGGGGGAATGAGGAGGGGAAACACCAGAGCAGGGGGAATGAGAGGGAGGGAAACACCAGAGCAGGGGAGTGAGAGGGGAAACACCAGAGCAGGGGAATGAGAGGAGGGAAACACCAGAGCAGGGGGAATGAGGAGGAGGGAAACACCAGAGCAGGGGAATGAGAGGAGGGAAAACACCAGAGCAGGGGAATGAGAGGGAGAAACACTAGAGCAGGGGAATGGGGAGGGAATGAGAGGAGGGAAACACCAGAGCAGGGGGAATGAGAGGGAGAAACACTAGAGCAGGAGATAGAGAGGAGAGGAAACACTAGAGCAGGGGGAATGAGAGGGAGAAACACCAGAGCAGGGGGAATGAGAGGGAGAAACACTAGAGCAGGGGAATGAGGAGGGAGAAACACTAGAGCAGGGGGAATGAGAGGAGGGAAACACTAGAGCAGGGGGAATGAGAGGGAGAAACACTAGAGCAGGGGGAATGAGAGGGAGAAACACCAGAGCAGGGGGAATGAGAGGGAGAAACACCAGAGCAGGGGGAATGAGAGGAGGGAAACACCAGAGCAGGGGGAATGAGAGGGAGAAACACTAGAGCAGGGGGAATGAGAGGGGGAAACACTAGAGCAGGGGGAATGAGAGGGGGAAACACCAGAGCAGGGGGGAATGAGAGGGAGAAACACCAGAGCAGGGGAATGAGAGGGAGAAACACCAGAGCAGGGGGGAATGAGAGGGAGAAACACCAAACAAGGTGGAATGAGAGGGGGAAACACCAGAGCAGGGGGAATGAGAGGAGGGAAACACCAGAGCAGGGGGAATGAGAGGGGGAAACACCAGAGCAGGGGGAATGAGAGGAGGGAAACACCAGAGCAGGGGGAATGAGAGGGAGAAACACTAGAGCAGGGGGAATGAGAGGAGGGAAACACTAGAGCAGGGGGAATGAGAGGGAGAAACACCAGAGCAGGGGGAATGAGAGGGAGAAACACCAGAGCAGGGGGAATGAGAGGGAGAAACACCAGAGCAGGGGGAATGAGAGGGAGAAACACCAGAGCAGGGGGAATGAGAGGGAGAAACACTAGAGCAGGGGGAATGAGAGTCGGTCCACTGACCTGTCGAAGCAGAGCAGGGAGACGGAGACGGTGAAGCCGGGGTCAGCGACCAGCTGGACCAGCCGCGCCAGACCTTCAGCCGCCAGGCAGCGCAGCAGAGGCCCGGCGCTCTCCAGCGCCCCCGACAGGAGGGACAGCGCCGGGGAACGCACCTCCTCCGGGCCCAGGGAGCCCCGAACACCGGCCTGGTGCTGGACCAGGACCGGGACCAGGACACGGGTTAGGTTATTATTTAGTATTTTACTGTCTGGGTGTTAATATTGGAGACATTTTTCACAAGACACGTATCGAAAAAAGGGACAAAAACGTAAAAATAAACGTCAGGAAAACTGAAAATAAATGTTGAAACACAACACACACACACACACACACACACACACACACAGACACACACACACTCAGACACACACACACA
>NC_053131.1:34874854-34877354 GCF_010015445.1 Perca fluviatilis
GACGCAGCGACGGGTCACCGCGGCGTCGCCAGGCGTCTGCGTGGCCCGGCCGTGGGACGCCAGCTCCATCAGCAGGGACAGGAAGGCCGGGAAGTTCCCCTCCAACCAGGAGCCGCCCAGGGTGGACACGAAGACCACGCAGGCCTGGGGAGGGTAGAGATATTTTATTAACAAAATGTGCTTATGTGCTCGTTGCAAAGGAGCTGTGTTAGCCACTGAGGAAGTGGCTAAAAGTAATCCAGGTGACCTCTGATGCACAGAAAGTTAAAGGACAATTCTGGCGCAAATTGAACCTAGGGGTTAATAATGTGGTGTAGTTGGTAGAGATGGTGCAATGCTGTGTGGTCAGGAATCCGCTGACGCTGTTTCTTGATTATAAAGGTTTATTTACATCAAAGGAATTCAGCATCATGTACAAGCCCTGCAGAGCTCGGAGAGGACCTGTTCTCCCAATTCTCCAGTGGTCCTCTGACTTTCTTTGTTTGAACATGGTATATATGTACTATGCTGTGTGTAACATAGATGGGGGAGGAAACAATACTTTGACCAATGGGCTACAAGCCAACTGGCCTTATTTTGGAGGGCCCACTGATAAGCATGCCATTTGTTTCCAGAGAGGGGTCTTCTGAAAGTAAAGTTCATCTGAGGTATTCTGTCGAATCTTAGATACCAGTCATAAATGTTCAGATAAAGCTCAAATATATGTTATATAGAATGATCAGATGAAATACGATGAAAATACACCTCAATAACATATGTGTACCAAGTCGACCGTTCTCTGGGATCTGTTTTCATGCTAATCAAATGTGTCTCTAGCTTTAAACAAGCTGGTGATTAGCTGCTAACGCTAGCTTTCGGGGCAGAGGGTAAATCTCTATTTCTACACCACAAACAAGGCTCAAAATATCACCACACTTCCACGGTAACATAATGAGGGTCCCTACATGCACACCGAAGCATTGAGAACTCTGTTAAGTGTACAGACAGTTTGTTAGAAAGATAGATTATAAAGACAGTAGCGTTAATGTTTACATGCAGACGTCATCTTGGATAACAGTCATGACCAGTCGAATCACGAATGCTGTGTTTGAGCCATGTTCCTGGTTACAATGGTACACATTAGAGTCCAGATCGGGCCAAATTTGGGCCAAATGACCAAAAATAGTCCCATGAAGTCCGACACGTCTTACCAAATTTGTAATTAGCCATCAATTTTCATAAAACGGCCCATATTTGAGCTTTATATAGTTGATTTCTCGCATAAAAAAAGTCTCAGAATTGAATTTAGTAACAAAACATTGCAGTGTCTGAAATATGAGACCTGCTGTCTTGTCGCCAATGTACGTGTATGTCAACCAATCAGCGCGCAGCTCATCTAAATATTCATGAGCATACCATATTTGGAAGAAAAGCTCTCGTTCCAAATAGGGCCAAAACACAGGGATGCATAAGGGCCAATAAAATATCAACCAGGCCATTTTCAGCCCAATCAATGTTACATACTCCATTAGGAGACCATAAAGGAACACGCAGACTTATTGGGAATTTAGCTTTTTCACCGTAACCACCAGAGTTAGATAAGTCCATACATACCCTTCTCGTGTCCGTGCGTGTTGTAAGGCTGTCTGACGGCTCCAGCATTAGCTTAGCCTAGCACAGATCCTGCAGGTGACTGGTTCCAACTAGTCGCTCCAGTTACGAGTGACAAAAACTCCAACATGTGCCTATTTACATGTTAGTGATTTTAGAGTCACAGCGTGCAGAAACAACAACGTAACATGAGACACAGCCATCTTCTAACCAGTAAACAAACTGGGAACTATATTCTCAGGCGGAAGAATATAGTACTTGGGCAGAATGATTTGCTTTGCAGCAAGCCTGTCTGAGAATATAGTTCCCGGTTTGTTTACTGTTAGAAGATGGCTGTGTCTCATGTTACGTTGTTTTTTGGACACGCTGTGACTCTACAAATCACAACATGTAAATAGGAACATGTTGGAGTTATTTTGTCACTTATTCGGAGCAGTAGTATTACTTAAACCATTCACCTGTAGGATCTGTGCTGGGCTGATGCCATGGAGCTGGGAGATGAGAAGGGGTATGTATGGGATTAGCTCTAACTCTGGGGTTACTAGAATAAGATAAAGTCCCAAATAAGCAATGTTCCCTTAAGGGACAGGAAATACCCTATATAATAATTCTAAATCACCTTTTTAAATTTTTTACCTACTAGCAAGACTTATGGAATGATGATGGAGGCCCCCTTCATATGTTCTGCATGGGAGGAAATGCCTGCTCTGGGGAATCCCCCCAATAATTATTACTCCTAGGTTCACTGGGCAAAAATCATTAACACCACCTAATTATCTATCACCCCTTCATCACCATTTCACTTCACCTTCACCACACTTCCATTTACCTATTCCTTACCCCCTCCTATCAATCCCCACTCCTAAACACCAAAAACCTCATTTCATCCCAACCTCACCTTCACACCATA
>NC_053131.1:34894854-34899854 GCF_010015445.1 Perca fluviatilis
CCATATTTCAGCTTTATATAGTTGATTTCTCGCTTAAAAAAGTCTCAGAAGTGAATTTGGTAATGGAACATTGCAGTGTCTGGAATATGAGATTCTGTCGCTTCTCTAATGTATGTGTATTGGGGATTCGCTCAACCAATCAGCGCGCAGCTCATCTAAATATTCATGACCATACCATATTTGGAAGAAAAGCTCTTGTTACAAATAGGGCCAAAACACAGGGATGCATAAGGGCCAGTAAAATATCAACCAGGCCATTTTCAGCCCAACCAATGTTACATACCCCATTAGGAGACCATAAGGAACAGTGTGAAATACCCGAAATAATCATTCTATCACCCCTTTAAGAGCAGTTATCACAGGGGACATGATCCAGCCCAATGGTGGACTGGTAGACTGGTGGACTGGTGGACTGGTGGACTGGTGGACTGGTGGACTGGTGGACTGGTAGACTGGTGGACTGGTAGACTGGTGGACTGGTGGACTGGTAGACTGGTAGACTGGTAGACTGGTGGACTGGTGGACTGGTAGACTGGTAGACTGGTAGACTGGTGGACTGGTAGACTGGTAGACTGGTAGACTGGTGGACTGGTGGACTGGTAGACTGGTGGACTGGTGGACTGGTAGACTGGTGGACTGGTAGAGGATAGGTGGAGTTGTGGAGCTCCAGTAAGTAGACTGGCAAAGGCTGTTTTATTCACTTTAACCCACCTGTTGTCCATGCACACACACACACATGCACACGCACACACGCACACGCATGCACACACACACGCATGCACACACACACGCATGCACACGCACACACATGCACACACACACGCATGCACACGCACACACATGCACACACACACGCACACACACGCACACACGCACACGCATGCACACACGCACACTTGAACACACACACACACACACACACACACACACACAGTGTAAAATGCAGTTTCTAAAAAAAAACAAATATCTGTTTTGTGTGTCTCGATGTGTTTACTGGACCAGTTGATATTGGGATGAAAATTAAAAAACGATATATTGTGCAGCTCTAGTTTTTATTCTCTGTTATCGTTTCAGTTGAATTGTTCAGCGTGCTGCTAGAAAAACACTAATTAGTAAAAGTTTTATCCTTCCTGGTGACCTCGGGTTCAATTTGACCCATTTTCAAAAAGTTTTTAGATCAGAAATGTTGTTTTCTTTCAACCAAATTAAAAAACATAAATAACAACTATTACTCTTCACAAGTCAAATAAAAGCTCAGTTCACTACTTGAATTTGGGTGTTTTTTTGTAAAAGAACGTTGAAAGTGACAAAAATGTCGAAGAAGACGTCCGAAACAGTTTAAATTTAAAAATTTGACCCCCAAAAAACAAAAAGTTCCTCGGTCGACGAGAAGACATCGCGAGGATTAAATGCATCGGGAGAAAAGAAATGTCGGAAAAATCTTCAATATCACGAAGGAAACCCATGAGGGAGGACAGTGACATCTAGTGGACAAACGACTGAACTGCTCGTCAAATTAAAACCTAGTTAGGCCGGTTACACCCTGGCTGCGTGGCGTGTCCGTTTAGATTTCGGCTCCCATGGTAACAGGTTACCATGGTAACGCGCACGCTGCCTTCGTGACACGCACGTCTTAGACGTGCTAGAAATAGAACCGGCGCCTATTTTTCACGCCACACGCCAGCGTGTTGGAAGCGTTTCCAGACAAAATAGAACAGGAAAAGATGTTTTTATGTCATTTAGACACTAATACATATTAATTAATGACATGTTGATGTTTGAAAGTCTCGAGGTTTTGATATAAATGTAATTTAAAAAAATCTATTTTCTAATATCTCACCTGTCAATCCAGAAGGAAATATTCTGCCGTCAATACTGCCGACGTTGTCTCTGCTGTAATCAGATCAGAATATATTTATGTTTATAGGTTGCCAGGTTGAGGGTTATGGGTTGCCAGGTTGAGGGCTATAGGTTGCCAGGTTGAGGGCTATAGGTTGCCAGGTTGAGAGCTATAGGTTGCCAGGTTGAGAGCTATAGGTTGCCGGGTTATGGGTTGCCAGGTTGAGGGTTATGGGTTGCCAGGTTGAGGGTTATGGGTTGCCAGGTTGAGGGCTACGGGTTGCCAGGTTGAGGGGCTACGGGTTGCCAGGTTGAGGGCTACGGGTTGCCAGGTTGAGGGCTACGGGTTGCCAGGTTGAGGGCTACGGGTTGCCAGGTTGAGGGCTACGGGTTGCCAGGTTGAGGGTTACGGGTTGCCAGGTTGAGGGCTATAGGTTGCCAGGTTGAGGGCTATAGGTTGCCAGGTTGAGGGTTATAGGTTGCCAGGTTGAGAGCTATAGGTTGCCAGGTTGAGAGCTATAGGTTGCCAGGTTGAGGGTTATGGGTTGCCAGGTTGAGGGTTATGGGTTGCCAGGTTGAGGGTTATAGGTTGCCAGGTTGAGGGTTATGGGTTGCCAGGTTGAGGGTTATGGGTTGCCAGGTTGAGGGTTATAGGTTGCCAGGTTGAGGGTTAGAGGTTGCCAGGTTGAGGGTTAGAGGTTGCCAGGTTATATGGTGTTAGGATGCGTTTCATACGAGATCTGGCAACCGGTCAACATTAAACAAACATATCGGTCTGATTATTGATGAAGGAGTTTGGGTCGTGCTGCAGATTACGGGAGTTTCTGGGAGAAATAACAAAGCGGGAGAGAGGGATAATAAACGGGAGTGTTGGCAGCTATGACCCAAACCCCCCCTTGTGATTGGTGGTTGTGTCTGCAGGAGGCGGCCGTCCAGCAGGGGGAGCAGCTGAGCAGCACCGCGGCGAGGACGGAGGCCGACAGGAAGCTGCTGACGGAGCTGAACTCAGATCTGAGGAGGAGGCTGGAGGAGCTGCAGGAAAAGAGCCGAGGTCGGACTACAACTCTGCATTATTCTCTCACAATGTTGGGTTTCCTAAAATGCTAATGTGCTAATCAGACAAATAGGTAACGCAAGGAATTAGCCTTGGTGGGTGGAGCCATAATTTAACATGGTAAACATTAACATATTAAAAACAAATATGTACAATACATCTATATGGCTGTATGGTGCAGTGCAAAGTTCAAAATATATAGTTGCAATAGTCAGGTGAGACTGTCCTTCCTAAAAAACGCTCCCATAGCTCGTTTGTTAAAGCCTAACTCGCCAAAATGCAACCTAGGGTGTTTCTGTGAATGTACCTGAGTCAAACTTTCGTTTAAAAGCATATTTAGGATGGAAACGCCACTTTTAAAGGTCCCATGACATGGTGCTCTTTGGATGGTTTTATATAGACCTTAGTGGTCCCCTAATACTGTATCTGAGGTCTCTTTTATATAGACCTTAGTGGTCCCCTAATACTGAATCTGAAGTCTCTTTTATATAGACCTTAGTGGTCCCCTAATACTGTATCTGAAGTCTCTTTTATATAGACCTTAGTGGTCCCCTAATACTGTATCTGAAGTCTCTTTTATATAGGCCTTAGTGGTCCCCTAATACTGTATCTGAAGTCTCTTTTATATAGACCTTAGTGGTCCCCTAATACTGTATCTGAGGTCTCTTATAGACCTTAGTGGTCCCCTAATACTGTATCTGAGGTCTCTTATAGACCTTAGTGGTCCCCTAATACCGTATCTGAAGTCTCTTTTATATAGACCTTAGTGGTCCCCTAATACTGTATCTGAGGTCTCTTATAGACCTTAGTGGTCCCCTAATACCGTATCTGAAGTCTCTTTTATATAGACCTTAGTGGTCCCCTAATACTGAATCTGAAGTCTCTTTTATATAGACCTTAGTGGTCCCCTAATACTGTATCTGAAGTCTCTTTATATATAGACTTCGTAGTGGTCCCCTAATACTGAATCTGAAGTCTCTTTTATATATATAGACCTTAGTGGTCCCCTAATACTGTATCTGAAGTCTCTTTATATAGACCTTAGTGGTCCCCTAATACTGTATCTGAAGTCTCTTTTATATAGACCTTAGTGGTCCCCTAATACTGTATCTGAAGTCTCTTTTATATAGGCCTTAGTGGTCCCCTAATACTGTATCTGAAGTCTCTTTTATATAGGCCTTAGTGGTCCCCTAATACTGTATCTGAAGTCTCTTTTATATAGACCTTAGTGGTCCCCTAATACTGTATCTGAAGTCTCTTTTATATAGACCTGGGGGAACTCATATTAATAAAAACCTCATAAAGTGACATTTTTATGCCATGGGACCTTTAAGATTGACCTTTTGAATGGGAGTGCTAGGGGACACTACTATGATAGCCTCCAAATCAACATTTTTAAAACACTAAGAAGGCTCCACACATCCCTCTGTGGTGTTTTGATCTTTCAGTTCGAGACGGGGAGTTTTCGGCGCTTCGGTTCAGACTGAACAGCAGCGAGAGCTCGCTGGACGACCTGCAGAGGAAGAGCTCAGGTGAGGCGACTCGTTTCTGTTTGTTCAACTGAAACTTAAAGGTCCAGTGTGTAACATCTTTAGTTGTCCATTCTCTAAATCTGTGTTGCCTGTTCACCAACTCGTCCTTTTTCATGAATATTTACCTCCAGCATCAACTCCAAGTCTTCCTATTGGCTGTAAATTAACATTTACATTCACATGAACTGGGCTAGACGCTCCATATTCATACTCCATCTAGAAATACTTTACCTGGTAAGAGACATACAGTGTGTTTGTGTTTGTGTGTGTGTGTGTGTCTGTCTGTCTGTCTGTCTGTCTGTCTGTCTGTCTCCACAGCGCTGGAGTCCAAGCTGCCGTTTCTGCTGACCAGACTGAGAGCGAGCGAGAGCACCGTGGAACAGCTGAGGAGGAAGAGTTCAGGTCATCATCATCTTTATTGTTCTCACACTCTGATGTCTGGATGGATGGATGGATGGGTGGATGGATGGGTGGATGGATAGATGGGTGGATGGATGGATGGGTGGGTAGATGGATGGATGGGTGGATGGATGGATGGATGGATGGGTGGGTAGATGGATGGATGGATGGATGGG
>NC_053131.1:34904854-34944854 GCF_010015445.1 Perca fluviatilis
AAATAAATTAAATGAAAAAATTAAATGAAATACTTAGTCCCATATTAGTCCCATATTTAATTTAGTATGAACCTAGCAGGTAACATCATCAACTCTTCAATGCTACTTTCAGTTCATCATTAATTAAACTGTTAAATAAAACATGAATCCTTTCCTGTTCAGCTATGGAGGTCAGACTGAGTGACGATGAGACACAGCTGGAAGATCTGAAGACAGAAAACACAGGTAATACTCTGAAGGTTTCAAACTAACTTCAGATTATTAAATGTTATCTGAATAAAGTGGAAAATAATTTATTTGAGCTCAAACTGTGCATGTAGTGCTTCTTCAAACTGAAACTGTGGAGGATCCAGTAAGGTTCCCTGAGGAACTCCTTCATCATCCTGATGATACAGATGATTAAATTCCCTTTTTATTTTTGATTTTGTGTTTTCAGTTCAGTCTGATCAACTTTCTTTGATGGAGTCCAGACTGACAGACGGACACAACAACACTACAGGTAGACTTATATTTACTTTATTATTTTCATCAACACAAGTGGTAATTAGGTATTAATTAATCAGATATTTACTGTTTAGAGCTGGAGGTCCCATATTAGTCCCATACTTAAGTCCCATATTTGTCCCATACTTAATTTAGTCCCATATTAGTCCCATACTTAACTTAGTATGAACCTAGCAGGTAACATCATCAACTCTTCAAAGCTACTTTCAATGCATCATTAATTAAACTGTTAAATAAAACATGAATCATTTCCTGTTCAGCTCTGGAGGTCAGACTGAGTGACGATGAGAAACAGCTGGAAGATCTGAAGACAGAAAGCTCAGGTACACACCTTAAACATATCTTCAGAATTGGAGGATCCAACATGGTTCCCAGAGGAACTCCTTTTAATAAGTGTGAATGAACCCTGAAATAGGGGTGCACCAATCCGATACTAAGGCAAGGCAAGGCAGCTTTATTTGTATAGCACATTTCAGCAACAGGGCAATTCAAAGTGCTTTACATAAAACATTAAAGAGCAGTAAGAAAACAATTAAAAACAATTTTAAAACATTAATAAACAAATTAAAAACATTAAAAGACAAGAATAAAATTGATAGTGCAGTATAAGAATAAAAGTTACAGTGCAGTATAAGAAATTAAAGTTAATAAAATAGATTATTTAAAGAAAAGCAACATCAAAAAGATAGGTCTTTAGCTTAGATTTAAAATAACAGAGTTGGAGCGGACCTACAGGTTTCTGGGAGTTTGTTCCAGATATGTGGAGCATAAAAACTGAACGCTGCTTCCCCCTGTTTAGTTCTGACTCTGGGGACAACAAGTAGACCTGTCCCAGACCACCTGAGAGGTCTGGGTGGGTCATAATGTAGTAGCAGATCAGAAATGTATTTTGGCCCTAAACCGTTTAGTGATTTATAAACCAGTAAAAGTATTTTGAAATCAATTCTTTGAGGCACTGGAAGCCAGTGTAGAGACTTCAGAACTGGAGTGATGTGATCCACTTTCTTGGTCTTAGTGAGGACTCGAGCAGCAGTGTTCTGAATCAGCTGCAGCTGTCTGATTGATTTTTGGATATCAGTCCCGATATTGACAAAATAGCTGGATCAGAAATCGGAAAAATAAACAGATCCACGGGCCGATCCAGTTTTGTTAGTTTTTTCTCCTCTGTCACACGTGTGTCACATCCTGGAAGAGTTGAGTGTACAAATAAATAAGAATTCAATACATTACATGTATGTTATTTTGTCTTAGTTAGGAAAGTAATGTTTAGTTAGGAAAAGTCTGGTGCCTTTAGTCTCTTCCACATGGTGGAAGAAAGGTATTCAGTGTATTATTAATTCAACAAAGGTATGGGATTGGTAACGGGTATCAACAGATACACAAAGCCCAGGCATCGGTATCGGTATCGGGACTGAAAAAGTCGGATCGGTGCATCCCTACCCTGAAATGTTTTCTCTTTAGAGCTGGAGGTCAGACTGAGTGACAACGAGAAACAGCTGGAAGATCTGAAGGCAGAAAACTCAGGTAACACTCTGAAGGTTTCAAAATAAATATAGATTTATATAATATATTTATGTTTTATTCAACTATGACATTCATACAAAGTGCAAAAATGTTTGGAGCTCAAAGAAAAAACATCTTCAGAAAGAAACTTTAGAGGCTCCATTACGTTTCCCTGAGGATCTCCTTTATAAACCTAAATTAACCCTAAACTGTTTTATCTGAGTGTTAGTGAGAAACAGCTGGAAGATCTGAAGGCAGAAAACACAGGTCCAACCCTTAAAGTGCTCATATTATGCTCATTTTCAGGTTCATAATTGTATTTAGAGGTTGTACCAGAACAGGTTTATGTGTTTTAATTTTCAAAAACCATATTTTTGTCATCTCACTTCTATTCTATCTTTGTTGGGAGTCGCACATGCTCAGTAACTAGGTAAGGACTACTAGCCAGTCAGAAGCAGAGTATAAGGGCGTGCCCTGACAGTACCTAGGTAAGGACTACTAGCCAGTCAGAAGCAGAGTATGAGGGCGTGCCCTGACAGTAGCTAGGTAAGGACTACTAGCCAGTCAGAAGCAGAGTATGAGGGCGTGCCCTGACAGTACCTAGGTAAGGACTACTAGCCAGTCAGAAGCAGAGTATGAGGGCGTGCCCTGACAGTACCTAGGTAAGGACTACTAGCCAGTCAGAAGCAGAGTATGAGGGCATGCCATGCTAGCAGCTAGGTGAGCATTATAACGTGTGTTATAAAGTGACCCACGTTTGTCTCTGAAGTAAAGGCTGGACTACAATAGAGCTGTTTGGAGCAGTTGGTGAACAGTGTTTTTTAGTTGGAGATGGTAAGTCCCTTTGGGGGGGACTTTGGGCTTTTTCACTTCTTAAACCTATAACCTGCACAAAAAGAGTTGTAACACTATAAAGGAAAGGGAAAAAGCCAAACAGCATAATATGAGAACTTTAAACATATCCTCTTACTTAAACTGTGGAGGATCCAACATGGTTCCCTGAGGAACTCCTTTATAAACCTGAATTAACCCTAGACTGATCATCTTTCTTTGATGGAGTCCAGACTGACAGATTGATCAGATATTTACTGTTTCCTGTTCAGCTCTGGAGGTCAGACTGAGTGTCGGTGAGAAACAGCTGGAAGATCTGAAGACAGAAAACTCAGTTCAGTCTAAACAGCTTTCCTGGTTGGAGTGCAGACTGAATATCACACACAAGAACACTACAGGTTGACTTATTTTTATATTTAATATTTGTATGTGTAAGTGGTAATTAGTTATTAATTAATCAGATACTTACTGTTTTCTCTTTAGAGCTGGAGGTCAGACTGAGTGTTAGTGAGAAACAGCTGGAAGATATGAAGACAGAAAACACAGGTACAAACCTTAAACATATCTTCAAACTCAAACTGTAGAGGATCCAATACGTTTCCCTAAGGAACTCCTTTATAAGTTTACGATTGCGGTTCTGACCCAGAACACAGAGATACCACATGAGACACAGAGTAACCATTTCAAGATGTTTAATAAGAGTCTGTACTTAGAATAATCAAGGACAGAAGGAACGGGGCTTGATAACTCCAGGACTGGACCGAGGCTAGAGCCGGGCAGGCAGCGGAGAATCCAAACTGTCTCTCTGTTGAATCCGATCATGGAGGAGGCAAAGCCAGACCGGTGAGGAGCAGGCAGAACAGCAGACAATGCAGCAGCGAATGCAGCAGGTCTTGAAGCGGGGTCTGCACGGAGAAACAGGGAATTTACAGGAGCACTAGGAATAACAAGAATACTAGAAACGAACAAAGTACACTGAGCCAAGTTTCCACACTGGTGGATGTATGTAATGATCTGGCGCCAATGGTGAGATCAGCCCGGGTATATGTACTGCAGAGGTTATTCGAGGAATAGGCAGCATCTGTGCAGGTAGAATGGATCGAATGGCCACGCCCCTTGACCTACTTTCGTGAAGCCACGCCCCTTGACCTACTTCTAGGTAGAGTCTGAAACACAACAGACAGAAACAAAAGGGAAAGGGGAGAGAACACACACTCGGGACAGGGAAGGACAGCTGCCCCATAACATATAAACCTGAATTAACCCTAGACTGATCATCTTTCTTTGATGGAGTCCAGACTGACAGATTGATCAGATATTTACTGTTTCCTGTTCAGCTCTGGAGGTCAGACTGAGTGTCGGTGAGAAACAGCTGGAAGATCTGAAGACAGAAAACTCAGTTCAGTCTGAACAGCTTTCCTCGTTGGAGTCCAGACTGAATATCACACACAAGAACACTACAGGTTGACTTATTTTTATATTTAATATTAGTATCAACACTAATTAGTAGAAATTAATTATTATTAATCAGATACTTACTGTTTTCTCTTTAGAGCTGGAGGTCAGATTACGTGACAGTGAGAAACAGCTTCAAGATCTGAAGACAGAAAACACAGGTACAACCCTTAAAGGAACACGCCGACTTATTGGGACTTTGTCTTATTCCCCGTATCCCCCAGGGTTAGATAAGTCCATACATACACTAGCACCCACCGCTAGCCTAGCTTAGCACAGATCCTGGAGGTACCCGGCTCCATCTAACCTACTGCTCCCAATAAGTGACAAAATAACGCCAACATTTTCCTATTTACATGTTGTGGTTAGTATAGTCACAGCATGTACAAATAACAAGGTCACATGACACACAGCCATCTTCTAACCGTATACAAACTGGGAACTATATTCTCAGAAAGGCAAAGCAGCTGCTACTTATCTAACTCTGGGGGATGCGGTGAATAAGCTAAGGTCCCAATAATCGGCATGTTCCTCTAAACATATCTTTAGACTGAAACTGTGGAGGATCCAATACATTTCCCTGAGGGACTCCTTTATAAACCTAAATTTACCCTAAACTGTTCTCTCTTTAGAGCTGGAGGTCAGACTGAGTGTTAGTGAGAAACAGCTGGAAGATCTGAAGACAGAAAACACAGGTACAAACCTTAAACATATCTTGAAACTGAAACTGTGGCGGATCCAGGAAGGTTCCCTGAGGAACTCCTTTATAAACCTAAAGTAACCCTGAACTGTTTTCTCTTTAGAGCTGGAGGTCAGACTGAGTGACAGCGAGAAACAGCTGGAAGATCTGAAGACAGAAAACAAAGGTAACACTCTGAAGGTTTCAAACTAACTTCAGATTAATAAATGTTATCTGAATAAAGTGGAAACTAATTTATTTGAGCTCAAACTGTGCATGTAGTGCTTCTTCAAACTGAAATTGTGGAGGATCCAGTAAGGTTCCCTGAGGCACTCCTTCATCATCCTGATAATACAGATGATTAAATTCCCTCTTTATGTTTTGATTTTGTGTTTTTTAGTTCAGTCTGATCAACTTTCTTTGATGGAGTCCAGACTGACAGACAGACACAACAACACTACCGGTAGACTTATATTTACTTTATTATTTTCATCAACACAAGTGGTAATTAGGTATTAATTAATCAGATATTTACAGTTTTCTCTTTAGAGCTGGAGGTCAGACTGAGTGACAGTGAGAAACAGCTGGAAGATCTGAAGACAGAAAACTCAGGTAACACTCTGAAGGTTTCAAACTATTTATATAATATATATATTAATATATAAAAATATTCAGCCCAGGACTTCATCTAATAATAGCCGCCTTCCGACAGAGTGATTTTTGCAGTTCCTAGAACAAAATGTTTTTTCTCATGTTCCAACTGGACCAATTTGGGGATTATTAAGCTCCTCTGGCCGCAGTTTGTGTAATTCTTTCAGCTCCTACTTCAGGGCAGGGTCTTTTCCCTTTGCCCTTTTCCACATAGTGGTGGTTAGATGGCTGTGTTATAATAGCAAAAGGTCAGTTTCTGTACAACCACTTGGCCATTGTGAATGCAAATGGCAAAACCTGTTTTGGGGGAGAGTAGTTAGTAGAACTGTTTAGAAATGGACTGTTCCTATAACTACGTTCCTGTAACTACTTGGTCGAGAAGAGGCTTATATATAGATTTATAGTAGTGTGTTATTATATATAAATATATTAGCTATGACCTTCATACAAAGTGATAAAGACTTTGGAGCAGAGTCAAAGTTTTTAGCTCAATGAAAAACAAAAAGAAACTTCAGAGGATCCACTATGGTTCCCTGAGGAACTCCTTTATAAACCTGAATTAACCCTAGACTGATCATCTTTCTCTGATGGAGTCCAGACTGACAGATTGATCAGATATTTACTGTTTCCTGTTCAGCTCTGGAGGTCAGACAGAGTGTCGGTGAGAAACAGCTGGAAGATCTGAAGACAGAAAACTCAGTTCAGTCTGAACAGCTTTCCTCGTTGGAGTCCAGACTGAATATCACACACAAGAACACTACAGGTTGACTTATTTTTATATTTAATATTAGTATCAACACTAATTAGTAGAAATTAGTTATTATTAATCAGATACTTACTGTTTTCTCTTTAGAGCTGGAGGTCAGATTACGTGACAGTGAGAAACAGCTTCAAGATCTGAAGACAGAAAACACAGGTACAACCCTTAAAGGAACACGCCGACTTATTGGGACTTTGTCTTATTCCCCGTATCCCCCAGGGTTAGATAAGTCCATACATACACTAGCACCCACCGCTAGCCTAGCTTAGCACAGAACCTGGAGGTAACCAGCTCCATCTAGCCTAGCTTAGCACAGTTCCTGGAGGTAACCGGCTCCATCTAGCCTACTGCTCCCAATAAGTGACAAAATAACGCCAACATTTTCCTATTTACATGTTGTGATTAGTATAGTCACAGCATGTACAAATAACAAGGTCACATGACACACAGCCATCTTCTAACCGTATACAAACTGGGAACTATATTCTCAGAAAGGCAAAGCAGCTGCTACTTATCTAACTCTGGGGGATCCGGTGAATAAGCTAAGGTCCCAATAATCGGCATGTTCCTTTAAACATATCTTTAGACTGAAACTGTGGAGGATCCAATACATTTCCCTGAGGGACTCCTTTATAAACCTAAATTTACCCTAAACTGTTCTCTCTTTAGAGCTGGAGGTCAGACTGAGTGTTAGTGAGAAACAGCTGGAAGATCTGAAGACAGAAAACACAGGTACAAACCTTAAACATATCTTGAAACTGAAACTGTGGCGGATCCAGGAAGGTTCCCTGAGGAACTCCTTTATAAACCTAAAGTAACCCTGAACTGTTTTCTCTTTAGAGCTGGAGGTCAGACTGAGTGACAGCGAGAAACAGCTGGAAGATCTGAAGACAGAAAACAAAGGTAACACTCTGAAGGTTTCAAACTAACTTCAGATTAATAAATGTTATCTGAATAAAGTGGAAACTAATTTATTTGAGCTCAAACTGTGCATGTAGTGCTTCTTCAAACTGAAATTGTGGAGGATCCAGTAAGGTTCCCTGAGGAACTCCTTCATCATCCTGATAATACAGATGATTAAATTCCCTCTTTATGTTTTGATTTTGTGTTTTTTAGTTCAGTCTGATCAACTTTCTTTGATGGAGTCCAGACTGACAGACAGACACAACAACACTACAGGTAGACTTATATTTACTTTATTATTTTCATCAACACAAGTAGTAATTAGGTATTAATTAATCAGATATTTACAGTTTTCTCTTTAGAGCTGGAGGTCAGACTGAGTGACGGTGAGAAACAGCTGGAAGATCTGAAGACAGAAAACACAGGTAATACTGTGAAGGTTTCAAATATATATATATATATATATATATATATATATATATTCTGTGAAGGTTTCAAATATATATATATATATATATATATATATATATATATATATATATATATATATATATATATATATATATATATATATTAAGCCCAGGACTTCATCTAATAATAGCTGCTTTCTGATGGAGTGATTTTTGCAGTTCCTAGAACATAACGTTGTTTCTCATGTTCCAACTGGATCAATTTGGGGATTATTAAGCTCCTCTGGCTGCAGTTCCTGTAACTCTTTCAGCTCCTACTTCAGGGCAGGGTCTTTTCCCTTTTCCACATAGTGGTGGTTAGATGGCTGTGTTATAATAACAAAAGGTCAGTTCCTATACGACCACTTGGCCATTGTGAATGCAAATGGCAAAACCTGTTTTGGGGGAGAGTAGTTAGTAGAACTGTTTAGAAGTGGACTGTTCCTATAACTACGTTCCTGTAACTACTTGGTCGGGAAGAGGCTTATATATAGATTTATAGTAGTGTGTTATTATATATATACATATATATGTGTAATATACCTATATATATATATATATATATAGGTATATTACACATGTTTTATTGTTGTATAAAATGTATGAGCAGTAATTTGTTGTTGTTTTAACCTGTGAAGCACCTTGGTCAACCATGGTTGTTTTTAAGCGTGCTATATATAAATAAATTGATTGATTGATTGATTGATATATAAATACATTAGCTAAGACCTTCATTCAAAATGATAGACTTTGGAGCTGAGTCAAAGTTTTAGCTCAATGAAAAACAAAATGAAACTTCGGAGTATCCACCATGGTTCCCTGAGGAACTCCTTTATAAACCTAAATTAACCCTAGACTGATCATCTTTCTTTGATGGAGTCCAGACTGACAGATTGATCAGATATTTACTGTTTCCTGTTCAGCTCTGGAGGTCAGACTGAGTGTCGGTGAGAAACAGCTGGAAGATCTGAAGACAGAAAACACAGGTACAAACCTTAAACATATTTTCAGACTGAAACTGTGGAGGATCCAATACGTTTCCCTGGGGGACACCTTCACAGTAGTCTGGATGTCATCTAGCCTCGCCTCGAGTTTGGAAAACGCAGTGTTGAATTCAGCTTGGAAAAAAATTGTGAACTCAGCCAAGAGTGAAAGGCCTTGTGCTTGGCTAGCATAGCGGTTAGCGTGGATATTGCGGCGCTCAACATCTTCTCTTGGTCTTCTTTCTTCGACTTGTTGGACATCCTCCCAACTTGGCGTAATGCTGCCGAGTATAGTTAGATATTAGTGGCTAGTTGCAGCGCTTTGGCTGAACTGTAAAGACGGTTAAAGATGAAAAGGGTGGAAGCGAGGAATAAAGTGACTACCTCCTCTGCGCAGCTCACCGGAAGTCTCCCCCTGGGGGGGACCCTTTTATTAACCTAAATTAACCTTAAACTGTGTTCTTTTTAGAGCTGGAGGTCAGACTGAGTGACAGCGAGAAACTGCGGAAGATCTGAAGACAGAAAACACAGGTAACACTCTGAAGGTTTCAAACTAACTTCAGATTAATAAATGTTATCTGAATAAAGTGGAAACTAATTTATTTGTGCATGTGGTGCTTCTTCAAACTGAAATTGTGGAGGATCCAGTAAGGTTCCCTGAGGAACTCCATCATCCTGATGATACAGATGATTAAATTCCCTCTTTATGTTTTGATTTTGTGTTTTTTAGTTCAGTCTGATCAACTTTCTTTGATGGAGTCCAGACTGACAGACAGACACAACAACACCACCGGTAGACTTATATTTACTTTATTATTTTCATCAACACAAGTGGTAATTAGGTATTAATTAATCAGATATTTACAGTTTTCTCTTTAGAGCTGGAGGTCAGACTGAGTGACAGTGAGAAACAGCTGGAAAATCTGAAGACAGAAAACACAGGTAATACTCTGAAGGTTTCATATATATATATTATATATATATATATATATATATATATATATATATAAATATAAATATTAAGCCCAGGACTTCATCTAATAATAGCTGCTAATAATCCTATGGAGTGATTTTTGCAGTTCCTAGAACATAACGTTGTTTCTCATGTTCCAACTGGAACAATTTGGGGATTATTAAGCTCCTCTGGCTGCAGTTCCTGTAACTCTTTCAGCTCCTACTTGCGGGGGGGCAGGGCTTCTTTTTTTTCCACATAGTGGTGGTTAGATGGCTGTGTTATAATAACAAAAGGTCAGTTCCTATACGACCACTTGGCGTGCCAGTGATGAATGCAAAAAAAACAGTTTTTTGTGGAAAAATGTTTGTGAACTGTTTAGAAGTGGACTGTTCCTATAACTACGTTCCTGTAACTACTTGGTCGGGAAGAGGCTTATATATAGATTTATAGTAGTGTGTTATTATATATAAATACATTAGCTAAGACCTTCATTCAAAATGATAGACTTTGGAGCTGAGTCAAAGTTTTTAGCTCAATGAAAAACAAAATCAAACTTCGGAGTATCCACCATGGTTCCCTGAGGAACTCCTTTATAAACCTGAATTAACCCTAGACTGATGATCTTTCTTTGATGGAGTCCAGACTGACAGACTGATCAGATATTTACTGTTTCCTGTTCAGCTCTGGGGTCAGACTGAGTGTCGGGTGAGAAACAGCTGGAAGATCTGAAGACAGAAAACACAAGTAAACCTTAAACATATTTTCAGACTGAAACTGTGGAGGATCCAATACGTTTCCCTGGGGGACACCTTCACAGTAGTCTGGATGTCATCTAGCCTCGCCTCGAGTTTGGAAAACGCAGTGTTGAATTCAGCTTGGAAAAAAATTGTGAACTCAGCCAAGAGTGCAAGGCCTTGTGCTTGGCTAGCATAGCGGTTAGCGTGGATATTGCGGCGCTCAACATCTTCTCTTGGTCTTCTTTCTTCGACTTGTTGGACATCCTCCCAACTTGGCGTAATGCTGCCGAGTATAGTTAGATATTAGTGGCTAGTTGCAGCGCTTTGGCTGAACTGTAAAAGAGGGTTAAAGATGAAAAAGGGTGGAAGCAGGGATAAAGAAACTACTCCTTTGCGCAGCTACCGAAGATTCTCCCCTCCCGGGGGACACCTTTATTAACCTAAATTAACCTTAAACTGTGTTCTCTTTAGAGCTGGAGGTCAGACTGAGCGTGAAACAGCGCTGGAAGATCTGAAGACAGAAAACACAGGTAACACTCTGAAGGTTTCAAACTAACTTCAGATTAATAAATGTTATCTGAATAAAGTGGAAACTAATTTATTTGTGCATGTGGTGCTTCTTCAAACTGAAATTGTGGAGGATCCAGTAAGGTTCCCTGAGGAACTCCATCATCCTGATGATACAGATGATTAAATTCCCTCTTTATGTTTTGATTTTGTGTTTTTTAGTTCAGTCTGATCAACTTTCTTTGATGGAGTCCAGACTGACAGACGGACACAACAACACCACCGGTGACTTAATTTCATCAACACAAGTGGTAATTAGGTATTAATTAATCAGATATTTACAGTTTTCTCTTTAGAGCTGGAGGTCAGACTGAGTGACAGTGAAAAGCAAGGAAGATCTGAAGAACAGAAGACACAGGCAATACTCTGAAGGTTTCATATATTATATATATATATATATATATATATATATATATATATATATATATATATATATAAATATAAATATTAAGCCCAGGACTTCATCTAATAATAGCTGCTTTCCTATGGAGTGATTTTTGCAGTTCCTAGAACATAACGTTGTTTCTCATGTTCCAACTGGAACAATTTGGGGATTATTAAGCTCCTCTGGCTGCAGTTCCTGTAACTCTTTCAGCTCCTACTTCAGGGCAGGGTCATTTCCCTTTTCCACATAGTGGTGGTTAGATGGCTGTGTTATAATAACAAAAGGTCAGTTCCTATACGACCACTTGGCCAGTGTGAATGCAAATGGAAAAAACAGTTTTTGGGGAGAGTAGTTAGTAGAACTGTTTAGAAGTGGACTGTTCCTATAACTACGTTCCTGTAACTACTTGGTCGGGAAGAGGCTTATATATAGATTTATAGTAGTGTGTTATTATATATAAATACATTAGCTAAGACCTTCATTCAAAATGATAGACTTTGGAGCTGAGTCAAAGTTTTTAGCTCAATGAAAAACAAAATCAAACTTCGGAGTATCCACCATGGTTCCCTGAGGAACTCCTTTATAAACCTGAATTAACCCTAGACTGATGATCTTTCTTTGATGGAGTCCAGACTGACAGACTGATCAGATATTTACTGTTTCCTGTTCAGCTCTGGAGGTCAGACTGAGTGTCGGTGAGAAACAGCTGGAAGATCTGAAGACAGAAAACACAGGTACAAACCTTAAACATATTTTCAGACTGAAACTGTGGAGGATCCAATACGTTTCCCTGGGGGACACCTTCACAGTAGTCTGGATGTCATCTACGCGCCTCGACGAGTTTGGAAAACGCAGTGTTGAATTCAGCTTGGAAAAAATTGTGAACTCAGCGGCCAGCAAGGGGGGGGGCCTTGTGCTTGGCTAGCATAGCGGTTAGCGTGGATATTGCGGCGCTCAACATCTTCTCTTGGTCTTCTTTCTTCGACTTGTTGGACATCCTCCCAACTTGGCGTAATGCTGCCGAGTATAGTTAGATATTAGTGGCTAGTTGCAGCGCTTTGGCTGAACTGTAAAGACGGTTAAAGATGAAAAGGGTGGAAGCGAGGAATAAAGTGACTACTCCTTTGCGCAGCTCACCGGAAGTCTCTCCCTGGGGGACACCTTTATTAACCTAAATTAACCTTAAACTGTGTTCTCTTTAGAGCTGGAGGTCAGACTGAGTGACAGCGAGAAACAGCTGGAAGATCTGAAGACAGAAAACACAGGTAACACTCTGAAGGTTTCAAACTAACTTCAGATTAATAAATGTTATCTGAATAAAGTGGAAACTAATTTATTTGTGCATGTGGTGCTTCTTCAAACTGAAATTGTGGAGGATCCAGTAAGGTTCCCTGAGGAACTCCATCATCCTGATGATACAGATGATTAAATTCCCTCTTTATGTTTTGATTTTGTGTTTTTTAGTTCAGTCTGATCAACTTTCTTTGATGGAGTCCAGACTGACAGACGGACACAACAACACCACCGGTAGACTTATAGTTACTTTATTATTTTCATCAACACAAGTGGTAATTAGGTATTAATTAATCAGATATTTACAGTTTTCTCTTTAGAGCTGGAGGTCAGACTGAGTGACAGTGAGAAACAGCTGGAAGATCTGAAGACAGAAAACACAGGTAATACTCTGAAGGTTTCATATATATATATATATATATATATATATATATATATATATATATATATATATATATAAATATTAAGCCCAGGACTTCATCTAATAATAGCTGCTTTCCTATGGAGTGATTTTTGCAGTTCCTAGAACATAACGTTGTTTCTCATGTTCCAACTGGAACAATTTGGGGATTATTAAGCTCCTCTGGCTGCAGTTCCTGTAACTCTTTCAGCTCCTACTTCAGGGCAGGGTCATTTCCCTTTTCCACATAGTGGTGGTTAGATGGCTGTGTTATAATAACAAAAGGTCAGTTCCTATACGACCACTTGGCCAGTGTGAATGCAAATGGAAAAAACAGTTTTTGGGGAGAGTAGTTAGTAGAACTGTTTAGAAGTGGACTGTTCCTATAACTACGTTCCTGTAACTACTTGGTCGGGAAGAGGCTTATATATAGATTTATAGTAGTGTGTTATTATATATAAATACATTAGCTAAGACCTTCATTCAAAATGATAGACTTTGGAGCTGAGTCAAAGTTTTTAGCTCAATGAAAACAAAATCAAAACACAGAGTATCCACCATGGTTTCCAGGAACGGCTTTATAAACCTGGAATTAACCCTAGACTGATGATCTTTCTTTGATGGAGTCCAGACTGACAGACTGATCAGATATTTACTGTTTCCTGTTCAGCTCTGGAGGTCAGACTGAGTGTCGGTGAGAAACAGCTGGAAGATCTGAAGACAGAAAACACAGGTACAAACCTTAAACATATTTTCAGACTGAAACTGTGGAGGATCCAATACGTTTCCCTGGGGGACACCTTCACAGTAGTCTGGATGTCATCTAGCCTCGCCTCGAGTTTGGAAAACGCAGTGTTGAATTCAGCTTGGAAAAAAATTGTGAACTCAGCCAAGAGTGCAAGGCCTTGTGCTTGGCTAGCATAGCGTTAGCGTGGATCGTGGTGCCAACATCTTCTCTTGGTCTTCTTCTTTCGACTTGTTGGACATCCTCCCAACTTGGCGTAATGCTGTGCCAGTATAGTTAGATATTAGTGGCTAGTTGCAGCCGCGCTTTGGCTAAACTGTAAAAAGAGGGGCAAAAGAAAAGGGTGGAAGCGAGGAATAAAGTGACTACTCCTTTGCGCAGCTCACCGGAAGTCTCTCCCTGGGGGACACCTTTATTAACCTAAATTAACCTTAAACTGTGTTCTCTTTAGAGCTGGAGGTCAGACTGAGTGACAGCGAGAAACAGCTGGAAGATCTGAAGACAGAAAACACAGGTACACACCTTAAACATATCTTGAAACTGAAACTGTGGAGGATCCAGGAAGGTTCCCTGAGGAACTCCTTTATAAACATGAATGAGCCCTGATGGTTGTTTGGAGTTTGTTTTTTACAGAGTCTGATCCTCTGAGCTGTGTAATGTAAATCATTGTTATTTGGGTATTTTGAAAAAGACATTTGTTTGTTTTGATTTTGTGTTTTTTAGTTCAGTCTGATAAACTTTCCTTGATGGAGCCCAGACTGACAGACGGACAAAACAACACTACAGGTAGACTTGTATTTACACTCATCTTTCTATTCTGGACTTTACCTTAAATCCAGACTCAGTGAATGTATGAATGAATCATCTGATTGTTGATCAGCTCTGGAGGTAAGACTGAGATCCACTCAGACACAGTTGGAACAGCTGGAGAATCACACTGCAGGTAACATCATCAACTCTTCAATGCTACTTTCAGTTCATCATTACTTAAACCGTTAATTAAAACATGAATCGTTTCCTGTTCAGCTCTGGAGGTCAGACTGTGTGACGATGAGACACAGCTGGAAGATCTGAAGACAGAATACACAGGTACACACCTTAAACATATCTTCAGACTGAAACTGTGGAGGATCTAATACGTTTCCTTGACGATCTCCTTCATAAGTGAGAATTTACCCTGAAATGTTTTCTCTTTAGAGCTGGAGGTCAGACTGAGTGACAGCGAGAAACAGCTGGAAGATCTGAAGACAGAAAACACAGGTAAACACCTTAAAGGTCCTATGACATGCTGCTTTTTGGATGCTTTTATATAGGCCTTAGTGGTCCCCTTATACTGTATCTGAAGTCTCTTTTATAGAGACCTTAGTGGTCCCCTAATACTGTATCTGAAGTGTCTTTTATATAGACCTTAGTGGTCCCCTAATACTGTATCTGAAGTCTCTTTTATATAGACCTTAGTGGTCCCCTAATACTGTATCTGAAGTCTCTTTTATATAGACCTTAGTGGTCCCCTAATACTGTATCTGAAGTCTCTTTTATATAGACCTTAGTGGTCCCCTAATACTGTATCTGAAGTCTCTTTTATATAGGCCTTTTGGTCCCACAATGAGCTTTCCTTAGGATGTCCCATGTCTGTGTCTGTAGCTATTGAGGAGGAGAGAGGGGGGGCAAGGTGGAGGGTGGGGGTGTGGCCTTGACCAACTGCCACTTTGCTCGTTTGAAAGCCATGATGTTTCTCTCTCATGGGTGGGCCAAATTCTCTGGGCGGGCAAAGCAGAGAAAGGGGAGGTAACCTTGCCCCTTATGACCTCATAAGGAGAAGATTCCATATCGGCCCATCTGAGCTTTCATTTTCTCAAAGGCACAGCAGGATACCCAGGGCTCGGTTTACACCTAGCACCATTTCTAGCCACTTGGGGACCATAAGCAGGCTGGGGGAAGTCATATTAATGTTAAAAAAAACTCATCAAGTGACATTTTCAAATGTATCCTCTTACTTAAACTGTGGAAGATCAAATACATTTCCCTGAGGATCACATTTGTAAACATGAATTAACCCTAAACTGTTTTCTCTTTAGAGCTGGAAGTCAGACTGAGTGACAGAGAGAAACAGCTGGAAGATCTGAAGACAAAAAACACAGGTAACACTCTGAAGGTTTCAAACTAACTTCAGATTATTAAATGTTATCTGAATAAAGTGGAAACTAATTTATTTTAGCTCAAACTGTGCATGTAGTGCTTCTTCAAACTGAAACTGTGGAAGATCCAGTAAGGTTCCCTGAGGAACTCCTTCATCATCCTGATAATACAGATGATTAAATTCCCTTTTTATGTTTTGATTTTGTGTTTTTTAGTTCAGTCTGATCAACTTTCTTTGATGGAGTCCAGACTGACAGACAGACACAACAACACTACAGGTAGACTTATATTTACTTTATTATTTTCATCAACACAAGTGGTAATTAGGTATTAGGTTAAAGCCAGCAAAGGCAACCTGACTGTTGTCTGGCTGGATTTGGCCAGTGCCTATGGATCAATCCCCCACGCCTTCATCCATGCAGCATTAGACCACTACATCAGCACATCAAGGGAATGATCACCAGCTACTTTGGTGGAATCCAGCTACGATTCAAGATGGCCCATTTTACAACTCAGTGGCAAAGCCTGGAAAAGGGTATTGTAACTGGCTGCACAATCTCCCCCCCCCCCATCGTCTTTGTCATGGGAATGAACCTCCTAATAAGAGCTGCGGAGAAGGAAGCCCGGGGTCCAAAAATGGAGTCAGGCATCCGACAACCCCAAATAAGAGGTTACATGGACGACCTTACCGTGACAACCACAACCCATGTGGAGGCGAGGTGGGTGCTAATTGTTCTGGACCACATGGCAACGTGGGCCAGAATGAAGTTTAAGCCAAAGAAATCCAGGAGTATGACGATCAGGAACGGGAAGTTGACCAACAGGTTCAAGCTGCATGTGCAAGAGGAAGTGATTCCATCGATAGAGGAGAATCCAATCAAGTGCCTCGGAAAGTGGTTCGATGACTCACTTACGGACAGGAACAACATAGCCAGTACGGAAAAGCAGGTGGAGGAATGGATGAGGAGGATTGAAAAATCAGGGCTCCCTGGGAAGTTTAAAGCATGGCTCTATCAACATGGACTGTTGCCAAGACTCATGTGGCTGCTAACTGTGTATGAAGTCCCGATGACATGCATTAAAGGAGTGGAGAGGAAGATCAATAAGTACTTCCGAAAGTGGTTGGGAATCCCTCCAAGCTTCATTGCAGTAGGCCTCTACATAAGATCAGGGCAGCTCCAACTTTCTCTGTCATCCGTGGTTGAGGAATTCAAAGATGCAAAGTGCAGAGTTGTAATGACATACAGAGACTCCCAGGATGAACAAGTCACACATGAAGGCGTCATCACAAGATCAGGACGCAAGTGGGCAGCTGATTCATCTGTTGCACAAGCTGAGAGGATGTAGAAGCTACGTGATGTCAAAAAATCTAAATGAAATTATGGAGGATCCAACATGTTTCCCTGAGGAACTCCTTTATAAACCTGAATTAACCCTAGACTGATCATCTTTCTTTGATGTAGTCCAGACTGACAGATTGATCAGATATTTACTGTTTCCTGTTTAGCTCTGGAGGTCAGACTGAGTGTCGGTGAGAAACAGCTGGAAGATCTGAAGACAGAAAACACAGTTCAGTCTGAACAGCTTTCCTCGTTGGACACCAGACTGAATATCACACAGAAGAACACTACAGGTTGACTTATTTTTATAATTAATATTTGTATCAACACTAGTGGTCTTTAGTTATTAATTAATCAGATACTTAACTGTTTTCTCTTTAGAGCTGGAGGTCAGACTGAGTGTTAGTGAGAAACAGCTGGAAGAGCTGAAGACAGAAAACTCAGGTACAACCCTTAAACATATCTTCATACTGAAACTTCTTCTTCGAGTCCGTTGCAATTTCAGATGTCGTTCTGCCAATATCTGGCGCAGGTCACAGCTGATGGGGTAGGTTCAGCCAGGTCCTGGGGGCTGCACTGGGGAGTGTTTTCACACTCCAGTAGGTGGGACATTGTCTGTACTGCTCCACAGCTGCATGTGTCTTCTGTCTGGTGATTCCATGCTTTCATAAGTGCTTTGCACTTCCCCTGTTCCACTCGTAGTCTGTTGAGGGTTTTCCAGGTTAGCCATGGGAGGTTGTGCCCGCTGGTGAGACATTCAGTCGGGGTGATTCTTCTCTCCGTCCAGTCCTGGGCTGGCATGTGTTTAGCTGGTTCCATTCATCTTTCCAGATGTTGGTCCTTGCTATTTCTTTGGTTGTCTGGAGAGGTGGGACTGTCTGCAGGAAACTGGCTCTGGATTTCAGTAGGGCTGGTCCGAATACCATTTTTTGAGCTTCGAAGCTTCGGTATTAATGAGCATCGAATATTCGAAGCTTCGGAGAGAGGGGGCTGAACATATTATTATCTCTAATAAAGGCAGGAATCTCTATGTGTCTGTCTGTTTGTTTGCATTTTGATTATTTTGAGAACCTTTCATCCAAACGACTTCACAAGGGAGTGCAGTGTCGTATTTGGTGCAATATAGATAGACAGGCCAGACGCGTTCAGAATTAATAAACTTTTAACCTCTCAAGGATCACCATCCCGTAAACGTGACACTTTGTGACTGGGGCCTCGCTGTAACCTTGATGAAACTTCCACTCATGAGCGTTTTTATAACTTTAAAGCATTAAATCTTTAAAATATACAGCCATGTACACAACTGTTACAAAGTACAGAAAATAAAACAATTCAGCCGTAATCTGCGCAGCTGGTCTATAGAGCCGAGAGTGCATGCATACCTGTTTTCGTTGCCCTTTCAGCAACAAAGTGGTATTTTGACCAAAACTTGATTTTCATAAATCCCCAAGAGTCCAAGGAAATGTAATATCCAAGCTTCATATTCCAAAACGATCTCTTCGCCTCACAATGTTGAAGTTTCGGGCCGAATCACAACGGAAAAACGCGAAACAGTTCTCCATTTCCGCACTTGTTATTGTCGCTAGCTTCTCTGCCCAGCTTGCTAAATGCTCGAAGTGGGCGTCATCGTATCTTCTTCTTCTTCTTCTTTGTAGTTTATTGGCAGTTGGCAAACCAACTTAAATGTGCATTACCGCCACCAACTGGACTGGAGTGTGAACGACAGATAAATGCAGAAAATAAATAAACCAAAATTAAATAAAAAAAAATATAAAAACGAATATTCGAATGTCAAATTTTAAAATGGAATACCCAACCCACCGAACGAATATTCGAATATTCGGGTCCAGCCCTAGATTTCAGTCGAGGTGGAGGTTCTGTGTGTCCATGCAGGGGGTGCCTGGTGTCAGACTCCTGTGCTCTCCGCTCGTCTTGGGCAATGATGGATCGTCTGATGTGGGGTGGGGGCAATGCCAGCTAAGGCGTAGAGGCACGGGACTGGCGTTGTCTTTATGCATGCCTTGATAATGCAGCAGGTGTCGTTGAGGGCTGTGTCAATCAGTTTGGTGTGGTGGGAGCGGCTCCAGCTTGAGCATGCATATTGGGCTGTGGAGAAGCACAGGGCTAGGGCAGTTGCGCGGATGGTGGGTGGATCGGCACCCACTTTGAGTTTACCAGTTTGTGCACGATGTTATTGTGAGTGTTGACCTTGGCTTTGGTGTTCTGAAGGTGAGTTTTGAAAGAGAGTGTCCTGTCGAGTGTGACTCCGAGGTACACAGGGTGGGGGTGGTTGAAAGGTTTGTGGCCATCCCATGAGACGCTCAGTTCTTTTTTCGCATCTTGATTTTTAAGATGGAAGCTGCATAGTGTGGTTTTTGATGGGTTGGGTTTCAGGTGGTTGTTATTGTAGTAGGTTGTCATCTCTTGGAAGGCACTTTCCAGGACAGGCTCAATCTTCTGGAAGTTCTCCTGTTGGGTGGTGACGCAAAGATCGTCTGCATAGATGAAGTGCCGGCATTGTGGGGGAAGTGGTTGGTCATTAGTGTAAATGTTGAAGAGGAGGGGGGCCAGTATGCTGCCTTGTGGTAGGCCGTTCTTTTGGGATTTCCATTTACTCTTCTTGTCATTTAGTTGGACAAAGAAGTGCCTGTTGTTGAGGAGGCTCTTGATGATTTGGCACAGGTCGAGGTCACCAGTCATGTCAAAAAGTTTCCTAATCATGGTGCCGTGCTGGAAAGTGTCTTAGGCATCGGTGAGGTCTATGAAAGCTGCTCCAGTGATGAGGTTGCACTCAAAACCGTCCTCAATGTGTTGGGTGAGGTTCAGTAGCTGCCCAGCACAGGAGCAGCCAGGGCGGAAACCAGCTTGATCTTAAGTAAGCTTAGAGTCTCAGACTGAAACTGTGGAGGATCCAGTACGTTTCCCTGAGGATCTCCTTTATAAATATGAATTAACCTTAAACTGTTTTCTCTTTAGAGCTGGAGGTCAGACTGAGTGACAGCGAGAAACAGCTGGAAGATCTGAAGACAGAAAACACAGGTACAAACCTTAAACATATCTTGAACCTGAAACTGTGGAGGATCCAGGAAGGTTCCCTAAGGAACTCCTTTATAAACATGAATGAGCCGTGATGGTTGTTTGGAGTTTGTTTTTTTCAGAATCTGCTGATTCTCTGAGCTGTGTTATATAAACCATTGTTATTTGGGTATTTTGAAAAGACATTTGTTTGTTTTGATTTTGTGTTTTTTAGTTCAGTCTGATAAACTTTCCTTGATGGAGTCCAGACTGACAGACGGACAAAACAACACTACAGGTAGACTTGTATTTACACTCATCTTTCTATTCTGGACTTTACCTTAAATCCAGACTCAGTGAATGTATGAATGAATCATCTGATTGTTGATCAGCTCTGGAGGTAAGACTGAGATCCACTCAGACACAGCTGGAACAGCTGGAGAATCACACTGCAGGTAACATCATCAACTCTTCAATGCTACTTTCAGTTCATCATTAATTAAACTGTTAAATAAAACATTAATCGTTTCCTGTTCAGCTCTGGAGGTCAGTCTGAGCGACGATGAGAGACAGCTGGAAGATCTGAAGACAGAAAACACAGGTACATACCTTAAACATATCTTGAAACTGAAACTGTGGAGGATCCAGGAAGGTTCCCTGAGGAACTCCTTTATAAACATGAATGAGCCCTGATGGTTGTTTTGAGGGTTTTTTACAGAATCTGCTGATCCTCTAGATGTGTAATATTAACCATTGTTATTGGGGTATTTTGAAAAGACATTTGTTTGTTTTGATTTTGTGTTTTTTAGTTCAGTCTGATAAACTTTCCTTGATGGAGTCCAGACTGACAGACGGACAAAACAACACTACAGGTAGACTTGTATTTACACTCATCTTTCTATTCTGGACTTTACCTTAAATCCAGACTCAGTGAATGTATGAATGAATCATCTGATTGTTGATCAGCTCTGGAGGTAAGACTGAGATCCACTCAGACACAGCTGGAACAGCTGGAGAATCACACTGCAGGTAACATCATCAACTCTTCAATGCTACTTTCAGTTCATCATTAATTAAACCGTTAAATAAAACATGAATCGTTTCCTGTTCAGCTCTGGAGGTCAGACTGAGTGACGATGAGAGACAGCTGGAAGATCTGAAGACAGAAAACACAGGTACACACCATAAAGGTCCCATGACATGCTGCTTTTTGGATGCTTTTATATAGGCCTTAGTGTTACCCTAATACTGTATCTGAAGTATCTTTTATATAGGCCTTAGTGGTCCCCTAATACTGTATCTGAAGTCTCTTTTATATAGACCTTAGTGGTCCCCTAATACTGTATCTGAAGTCTCTTTTATATAGACCTTAGTGGTCCCCTAATACTGTATCTGAAGTCTCTTTTATATAGACCTTAGTGGTCCCCTAATACTGTATCTGAAGTCTCTTTTATATAGACCTTAGTGGTCCCCTAATACTGTATCTGAAGTCTCTTTTATATAGCCCTTAGTGGTCCCCTAACACTGTATCTGAAGTCTCTTTTATATAGACCTTAGTGGTCCCCTAATACTGTATCTGAAGTCTCTTTATATAGACCTTAGTGGTCCCCTAATACTGTATCTGAAGTCTCTTTTATATAGACCTTGTGGTCCCACAATGAGCTTTCCTTAGGATGTGCCATTTCTGTGTCTGTAGCTATTGAGGAGGAGTAGGGGGGGGCAAGGTGGAGGGTGGGGGTGTGGTCTTGACCAACTGCCACTTTGCTCGTTTGAAAGCCATGATGTCTCTCTCTCTCTCTCATGGGCGGGCCAAATTCTCTGGGAGGGCAAAGCAAAGAAAGGGGAGGTAACCTTTCCCCTTATGACCTCATAAGGAGAAGATTCCTTATTGGTCCATCTGAGCTTTCATTTTCTCAAAGGCAGAGCAGGATACCCAGGGCTCAGTTTACACCTATCACAATTTCTAGCCACTGGGGGACCATAGGCAGGCTGGGGGAACTCATATTAATATTAAAAAACCTCATAAAGTGAAATTCTTATGCCATGGGACCTTTTAAATAAAACATGAATCGTTTCCTGTTTAGCTCTGGAGGTCAGACTGAGTGACAATGAGAAACAGCTGGAAGATCTGAAGATAGAAAACACAGGTAATACTCTGAAGACTTTAAACAAACTTCAGATTATTAAATGTTATCTGAATAAATTGAAAAATGATTTATTGTAGCTCAAACTGTGCATGTAGTGCTTCTTCAAACTGAAACTGTGGAGGATCCACCATGGTTCCCTGAGGAACTCCTTTATAAACCTGAATTAACCCTAGACTGATCATCTTTCTCTGATGGAGTCCAGACTGACAGATTTATCAGATATTTACTGTTTCCTGTTCAGCTCTGGAGGTCAGACTGAGTGTCGGTGAGAAACAGCTGGAAGATCTGAAGACAGACAACACAGGTACAAACCTTAAAGGTGCTGTAGGTAGGATTGTGAAGATCCAGGACTTAGCAAAATAATTTGAATATCGACAACTTCTCAATCCCTCACCCCCTTTCCGCTAAAGCCCAAACGGTCTCCTAAGCGCCTCCCCCCACAAGGGAGAATTAATGTGTGTGCATGAGCAGTGATTGACACGCAGTTACACACACCTCCTGGCCCTGATTGGTGCATCTGAACAGGGAGCGGTGGATTTTTGTAAATCCCACTACAGGCTGTAGGTGGTGCCAGAGGAGCCAGATTTTTTTTTAAATGACCTGCTTCATGTAGTTTTACTGGAACATAGGGTCAGTTTCAGCAAATTTGACCGAAAGTTATTTTTATAAAGCTTACCTACTGCACCTTTAAACATATCTTCAGAATTAAACTGTGGAGGATCCAGGAAGGTTCCCTGAGGAACTCCTTTATAAACATGAATGAACCCTGATGGTTGTTTTGAGGGTTTTTTACAGAATCTGCTGATCCTCTAGATGTGTAATATTAACCATTGTTATTGGGGTATTTTGAAAAGACATTTGTTTGTTTTGATTTTGTGTTTTTTAGTTCAGTCTGATAAACTTTCCTTGATGGAGTCCAGACTGACAGACGGACACAATAACACTACAGGTAGACTTGTATTTACACTCATCTTTCTATTCTGGACTTTACCTTAAATCCAGACTCAGTGAATGTATGAATGAATCATCTGATTGTTGATCAGCTCTGGAGGTAAGACTGAGATCCACTCAGACACAGCTGGAACAGCTGGAGAATCACACTGCAGGTAACGCCATCAACTCTTCAATGCTACTTTCAGTTCATCATTAATTAAACTGTTAAATAAAACATTAATCGTTTCCTCTTCAGCTCTGGAGGTCAGACTGAGTGACGATGAGACACAGCTGGAAGATCTGAAGACAGAAAACACAGGTACATACCTTGTGTTTTTAGCTTCTTTCCCACTGCCATCACTCTACTGATTTGTGGATAAGTGGTCCCCACTTTGGCCACTCACCCACTTCTCTACACATTACATACTTATCATCCCAATATGCATCTTGCACACTACTTTGCACTATTACTTTTTGCTTTCTACATCCCACTCCATGTGTACTTGTCTTGATATTATGTCTTATTTGTATTTTTTGTATATTGTTGATATGTGCCTATATGTATGCTGTTGTCTCTATTGTACAGTATATGTGTCTATATTACTATTTGTCTACTGAATGTTTACTACTATGTGTCTATTTGTTGAATGTATAGAGAGTTAACACCAACCGAAGTCAAATTCCTTGTGTATGAAAGTATACTTGGCCAATTAAACTGATTCTGATTCTGATTTAGTTCAGTCTGATCAACTTTCTTTGATGGAGTCCAGACTGACAGATGGACACAACAACACTACAGGTAGACTTATTTTTACTTTATTATTTTTATTAATCAGATTTTACTGTTTCCTGTTCAGCTCTGGAGGTCAGACTGAGTGACAGCAAGAAACAGCTGGAAGATCTGAAGAAAGAAAACACAGGTACAATCCTTAAACGTATCCTCCTACTTAATTGGTGGAGGATCCAACATGGTTCCCTGAGGAACTCCTTTATAAACCTAAATTAACCATAAAGTATTTTCTCTTTAGAGCTGGAGGTCAGACTGAGTGACAGCGAGAAACAGCTGGAAGATCTGAAGACCAAAAACACGGGTAATACTATCAAGGTTTCAAACTAACTGCAGATTATTAAAGGGCTACGCCACCGTGTGTTGAATAGGTCTTATCACGGTCTCCCCTGGCTGTAGATAGGTGGGCCAACGCATTTTTTGTCTCAGTGCAAGTAATTAGGTTGTTTTTTTTGTCTTTTGTTGGCTCACTTTTACTCACAACATGCTAACCGGCAACATAGGATTCCATTCACTATGCTAAGCTAACTAGTGGCGGCACTGCCGGTGTTGCACCGGACTAAAACCATGCATGCACAAAAAATGCGTTGGCCCACCTATCTACATCTAGGTGAGACCCTGATAAGCCCTATTTCACCTATCTACAGCCAGGGGAGACCGTGATAAGCCCTATTTCACCTATCTACAGCTAGGGGAGACCGTGATAAGAGCTATTTCACCTATCTACAGCTAGGGGAGACCGTGATAAGAGCTATTTCACCTATCTACAGCTAGGGGAGACCGTGATAAGACCTATTTCAACAAACGGTGGCATATCCCTTTAAATGTTATCTGAATAAAGTGATACGAAGTGGAAACAAATTTATTGTAGCTCAAACTGTGCATGTAGTTCTTCAAACTGAGGGCCTCATGTACTAATGCTTTGGCGCCCACTTCAGGCATATTTGTTTCGCAACGTGCACGTAAAAGCATGGCGAGGTATGTACAAACAGGCAGCACTGAGGTAAAAGCACAGACTGCCTGTCGCGGGAACTGAAAATGGCAAATTGCGCTTTTCCGTGTCATGCATATATGCATTCACGGGAGGGTGAAGAGGAAAGTGGGAGTTTCCCATAAAGAGATGGGAGGGGAAGCGTAAATTGCGCCTAATTATGTATTCCGCGGTATATACAAAAAAACGCCCGTGACAGCGCGCCTCTATTTTGCGGTGAAAGTGTTCAACTGCACGGCCTATTTCTCGCTTAAAATGTTTACAGAAACACGTTCCGGTGAACTGTCTTCGTAAAATATGAGATCGTATTCTGAATGAGCCGACATTATGCTCTGTTGTTACTACCGGGAGCAGCCAGACCCACGTGACACATTCGTCCAATCAGCTGCCGGTTATTCATCATCATTTTTAGTGCGACAATACAGATTAGCGCCGTCTGCTGTTATGGAGACGTATTACGTCCCGCGCATTAACGTACGCTCAAGTCAGCGTCGCTTCGGTGTGTTTCGAGGCACTTTTTTGACCAACTCGGGGAGCCTGATCAGTCCGACTGCCTTTCCTCCTGACGGTCAGCTGTGGGTTGGTGTGTCAGGGCCTTAAGATGGCCGTAGCTATCCGCTGTAGTTGTTTAGCACAGTGTTTCTCTAATGGGGGTATGTGTACCCCAAGGGGTACTGTAGAGGACTGCAGGGGGTACGTGAGCACTTTTTTCTAAGTTTTTGTCGCTGTTTGTCACTTTTTCAAAGTTTTTGTTGCATTTTGTCACTATTTTTGACCTGTTCTTGCCTTCTTTCCTTCCTTCCTTCCTTCCTTCCTTCCTTCCTTCCTTCTACTGTCTTATTTTTTTCTCCAAGTTTGTCGAAGTTTTTGTCACTTTTTTCAAAAAACAATTCTGCCTTTTTTAAGGTTTTTGTCCCTTTTTTTCGAAGTTTGTCTTCCTTCTTTATACTGTGTTTTTTTAGTTTTTGTTTTAGTTTTTGTTGCCTTTTTTCATCAGCATTTAAATGTGTTTCAGCTACATGGCTGTTGTTAAATCTTGGCTTAAAAACACAATTCAAATGGGGTACATTATTGAAAAAAGTTTGAGAACCACTGGTTTAGCATACAGGGATGTGGGGTGCAGCTGAGACTCACCAGTCAGCTTACTTGACCATCTTAAAATTTGATTTAGGCGATGCTTGTGCTTAACTGAAACGCACCCAAACCATGACACTAAGGAAAAAGATATGATGGATTCAATAAAGAAATGATAAAATAATGTCATCATGGTCTTGTCTATATGAAAATGGTACAATTTTCTCAAGCAGTATAGACGCTGTTGTCCTTTTTTACAGACAGCTTCACAATTCTCCTGGAAATTTTATTTAGAGTCAATAATTGTCTCTAGATATTTATGGTACAATTATTGACTTTGTTTGTTTTGATTTTGTGTTTTTCAGTTCAGTCTGATCAACTTTCTTTGATGGAGTCCAGACTGACAGACGGACACAACAACACTACAGGTAGACTTATATTTACTTTATTATTTTCATCAACACAAGTGGTAATTAGGTATTAATTAATCAGATATTTACTGTTTAGAGCTGGAGGTCAGACTGAGTGTCAGTGAGAAACAGCTGGAAGATCTGAAGACAGAAAACACAGGTAACACTCTGAAGGTTTCAAACTAACTGCAGATTAAAGCTGCTGTAGGTAAGATTGGGAAGATCCAGGACTTTGCTAACAAATTTGAACAATTTCTCAGTCCCTCCCCCCTTTCTGCTGCAGCCCAAACCGTCTCCTAAGCCCCGCCCACACAACAGAGTTTGACACAACTGCCGGCATGTCAGACAACATGTTGAATAACTAAAACACTAACACAACGTTAACTTTACTCACCAACAGTAAAACGATGCTAACTAGCAGGCTACCGTTAGCCATTTCAGCATCACATCAGACCGACCGCTGTGCTAACGTTACTATCATCCTCACCATCGTAGCTTTGTGGACTTCTGACTACTAATAACCAAGTGAAAGATAAACCATTCGTGGTAATTATGTTACCTGTTGAGAGGAAATGTGGCTACACCTGCATCGTTCTTCAGATCTTTAAAATCCTGCAGCCACGCCACCTCTGAAAAGCCTCCAATATTCACAGTTTTGGAAAACTTTTCTGCAGCTCGTGCGCGGGGAGGGGCGAGGGGAGAAGGCTATATATGCGTGTGCCTGAGCAGTGATTGACAGGCAGATAGACCCCACCCCCTGTGGCCCTGATTGGAGAAAATCAACCAGGAGCGGTGGAATTTTGCCAATGGCACTACAGGCTGTAGGAGGTGCCAGAGGAGCTGTTTTTATTTTTTATTTTACATAATTCATGTAGTTCTACTGGAACATAGGGTCAGTTTCAACAAATATGACAGAAAGTTAGTTTTATAAGACTTACCTACTGCATCTTTAATCTGGTTTTATAAACGAATTAGAAGCTGAAATTTGTGTTAAAAGTCAGTCAATATTATTATGAATCAAACTATTTGACCAACAGAAATAACAGAGCAGAAACAATCTTAAAACATTCCCGTTTCCGGTTACTTTTGTTAAAATTCTGTTTTCTCAGTTTTCAGTGTCAGACTGAATGAAACAGACGAAATTCTGCAGCAGCTCAAAAACACAGACTCAGGTTTGGACTTAACTTCTTTTTGGTTTCAACCAGAAAATATTTCTGGTCCAGTACGTTTCCCTGAGGATCTCCTTTATAAACCTAAATTAACCCTAAACTGTTTTCTCTTTAGAGCTGGAGGTCAGACTGAGTGTTAGTGAGAAACAGCTGGAAGATCTGAAGACAGAAAACACAGGTATACACCTTAAACACATCTTCAGAATTAAACTGTAGAGAATCCAACATGGTTCTGTAGAATATGTAAGGGATAATCACCTCTTACCGTCCACAAGCCGAGCATATCAAACTGTGTATTGCCCCGCCTTGAGGTGTGTAAGAGCCAATTAGTGCTTGGTATAAATAGGAACCAATCTTTGGTTCCTCAGGTGCAACCGGGAAGCACATACAGTTTTTGACCACGCACACACACACAGACAAGCATACACAAGCAGTAATTTGTTTGGAAAACCAACGAATATCTCATGGAAATAAATTTAACCAATGGCGTTAACTACAAATATGACTTGGACTTTCATTGATCAAAAAAGGTAAAAAGTGCGTCAATTACTCTACCCGTTGACGAGCACCTCAGGGGCTTAAAGCTTGGGTTTAGCCTCAACAAGGTGATTATCCCGTTTTTTCTACTTCTTGCTTGCCAACATAATAAAACAATTCAAATACTTTAATAATTATGCTTTTTCTTATTCGTATTGCATGCTTATTAAATGTATACTCTGTTTGAGTTCATCTCCCTGGAAAAGTAGTCCCCTTCAGAACTACGGTGAATAACGTTAGCTCAGCTGTAGCTAATTAGTTTCTATATCAACCACACAGGGCTGCATCTGATCACTAACGTTAGCTTAATAACGTTAGTTGCTACATTGTATCTCGCTTGCGAAACTATGTATCGACTGACCCTCCGATAGATTTCCGACACATTTTAGAAACTTTTTTAAACAAGGTTTATTTTTACAATGGACCTCATGTTTGAAATTTCTGTGATAGAAAAAAAATACAAGCGGCGTATTGATCTACTATTTGATGACGCTGTGCTCAGTCAGGGGGCAACCTTCCGGGTTAATGCCCTCCTCCCAGCCAATCAGAATCAAGCATTCTTAAACGAAGTAGAATAATAGCAGTTAAAGTTGTATTTGTGATCGTTGCAAAAGAGCTGTGTGCAGTCATTGAGGAAGTGGTTAAAAGTAGTCCGGGTGAACTCTGATGCACAAGAAGCTTAAGCTTAAGCCTTTAACTATAGTTTCAGCCCTTTATGGCTTAAGAGTGCATTGTGTACCAGACAGATAAGCAGAAAACAGGAAAGACAGTTAAAGTTAAGAGAAGAGGGAGTTGCACCACACAGAGGCCCCAACCCTGGCATGTGTGTTTGTGAAGACAACAGTTTCTGTCTAGAAACCAGAAGACACCCCCCTGTGAGGAGAGAATAAAGACACAGGGAAAGCTTAGATCGAAGCTCACTTCAGAGGAGATCTTGGTGGACCAAGCCTGGACTTTATGTCTGTCGCTGGGGAAACTTAGACTCCGTTTGTGAACCCACAATTGTGTTGTAACTTTTATGGCCCTGACCCATCGAGCCAATAATCGGCCGTCTGACAGTCTGGTTAGGTCGGTGACTCGAGTCTGTTCGGTGTGTCCCGTTCTGTCATCAGTCTGGGGGGCTGTCGACCTTCATTTGGGCCGATTTGAAATGTATAATCGGCGGTGCGGGCACTGCTGACAGTTAGACTCAATGACCCATCTGATTGGTGGAGAGCTAACCAGGAAACGGGGAGCGGGATGAGCGTGACTAGAGTCTCTCAAAATCTGAGGAAAATCTGTAAAACTGACCTTTGTTATCTGAAATGAAGACAGATTCAGCAACTGCATGGCCTATTTCTCTCTTCAAATGTTTTCAGAAACACGTTTCGGTGAACTATTTTAGTCCAATATGAGATTGTATTTCGAACAAGCCGCTATTACTATCGGCTGGAGAAGCCAGACCCACGTGACGCGTTTTCATTTTTTGTATTACGTCTCGCGCACACGCAGAACGTACGCTTAAGACGGCGTCGCTTCGATGGGTTCTGAGGCACTTTTTGGACCTCGGGGAGCAGTTTCTGTCTAGAAACCAGAAGACACCCCCCTGTGAGGAGAGAATAAAGACACAGGGAAAGCTTAGATCGAAGCTCACTTCGGAGGAGATCTTGGTGGACCAAGCCTGGACTTTATGTCTGTCGCTGGGGAAACTTAGACTCCGTTTGTGAACCCACAATTGTGTTGTAACTTTTATGGTGGACTCCGTAAACTTTGCTTAACTGAACTCTTCGTCTCAGATTGTGTTCTGGTAAACTTGAGTCTGATTAAAGAAGGTGCGGGAATGTGGCCAGGAGAGCTCAGTTGGTAGAGCGGGCGCACATATTCAGAGGATTATGCCTCGACGCAGAAGGTCCAGGGTTCGAGTCCGACCTGGGACGATTTCTTGCATGTCTTCCCCCTCTCTCTCTCTCGCTCTCCCCTTTTCATATCTTTCCTATCCATTAAAGGCGGAAATGCCCAAAAAAATAATTAAAAAAAAGAAAAGAAAAAGAAGGCGTGGCAATAAGGTGATTGGAGTCCGATTTCTCTGGCCTTAGGGCCTTATTTCGGGCCTGTCTTTCAGACAAATTCCCAACAGTTCCCGACATGGTTCCCTGAGAACTCCTTTATGAACATGAATTAACCCTGATGGTTGTTATGAACTTGTTGATCATCTGAGCTGACTAATAAACTTATTACGTTATTGAAGCCTTTTGAAGAAGACATTTGTTTGTTTTGATTTTGTGTTTTTTAGTTCAGTCTGATCAACTTTCTTTGATGGAGTCCAGACTGACAGACGGACACAACAACACTACAGGTAGACTTATATTTACTTTATTATTTTCATCAACACAAGTGGTAATTAGGTATTAATTAATCAGATATTTACTGTTTAGAGCTGGAGGTCAGACTGAGTGTCAGTGAGAAACAGCTGGAAGATCTGAAGACAGAAAACTCAGGTAATACTCTGAAGGTTTCTAACTAACTGCAGGTTAATCTGGTTTTAAAAAACGAATTAGAAGTTGAAATTTGTGTTAAAAGTAACAGTAAAAGAAACAATCTTAAAACATTCCCGTTTCCGGTTTCTTTTGTTAAAATTCTGTTTTCTCAGTTTTCAGCATCCGACTAAATGAAACTGACGAAATTCTGCAGCAGCTCAAAAGCACAGACTCAGGTTTGGACTTAACTTCTTTTGGTTTCAACCAGAAAATATTTCTGGTCCAGTACGTTTCCCTGAGGATCTCCTTTATAAACCTAAATTAACCCTAAACTGTTTTCTCTTTAGAGCTGGAGGTCAGACTGAGTGACAGTGAGAAACAGCTGGAAGATCTGAAGACAGAAAACACAGGTAATACTCTGAAGGTTTCAAACTAACTTCAGATTAATCTGTCTGTTTAAGAACGAATTATTCAGGGCGACCTCTAGCTCACCCGGTAGAGCGTGCGTTCGATTTAGGTTGAGTCCTTTGCAGCAGCCTGGCTTCGAATTAGACCTGTGGCCCTTTGCCAGCCTTTGGCACCCCCCATCTCTCATTGGAGCCACCTGGGCTCAGGTTATTTAAGCTGCTTCTAATTCCACTTGTCACAAACCGGCTCGTGGCCTGTGGCAAAGAATGAGGGGACACCAACAACAAGTATAGGCCAATGAAGAAAATGCTTTATTGTAAACCAAAAATATTAACTATAAACAAAGAAAAAGGAATGAGGTGTGAAAATGTCATAATGTAAGGTGTCTGTAAAGTGCATGGATGAGTGAGTCTGTATGTGTGAAAATGACTGAGTGGAAACTAAGTAAAACTATAAAGGAACAAACAAAACAGGATCATACCTGGAGGAGCAGAGAGAGAGAGAAAAGTGATTAGAAGCAGCTTAAATAACCTGAGCCCAGGTGGCTCCAATCACTAACGACCCTCCTCTGTGTTGCAGGAGGAACCACCCCTGCACTGCAGAGGCGGGGTCGTAACACCACTGTCACTATCTAATAAAGGAAAAAGCCCCAAAAATAATCTTTAAAAAAACAAACAAGTTAGAAGTTAGTCAGTATGATCGTTTTTGACCCGTTTGATTATGAATCAACAACAGAAATAACAGAAACAATCTTAAAACATTCCCGTTTCCGGTTTCTTTTGTTAAAATTCTGTTTTCTCAGTTTTCAGTGTCAGACTAAATGAAACTGACGAAATTCTGCAGCAGCTCAAAAGCACAGACTCAGGTTTGGACTTAACTTCTTTTTGGTTTCAACCAGAACATACTACATAACATCAACTGTCTTCACAACAACATGTTAATGTATAATATCTTAATATATTATATATATATAACACTAGTAACTGATAGTAAAATATAAGCACATTGTGTTATGGTTGTGTATGTTTCTGTTTCCTGTTTTATTTTGGTAGTTCGGTTTTCACCTGTTGTGTCACCTGGCCCTTGTTAGTCCTCGTTACCTGCTTTATTTAGTCTCTGTGCTGTCTTTGGCTGTGTTTCAAACCGCCTACTTCAGTCAGTACACTGCTAATGGTCACTGACCACTTCCTGCCGTAGTGACCACTTTCAATGGTTAGTGTCGGTACACGATCCGTTCTGCACATGCGCAAAATGTTCGCACATGCGCTGTTGTACGAGGATTTACGACCCTGCACGATCTGTTCCACGCTTCCGGTCGACAGCCAGGCTAACGTTAGTTTAGCTAACAGCTAATTGGGCTAACCGCTAGCTGAGACAGCATGTAATAACTTTAAAAGACCCTCAAAATAAAACTTGAAAACAAACCGTTAACATATATAACAGCTGTTACGTCAGCTCTACTTTACTTGTGCTCATTTAAAATACAATCACTCAATATTCGTCTTTATTGTTATTACTGTAAAGTCTTAATGTAGCTGTAGCTGCTTCTCCCGTTAAGTTTGACTTAACGTTATTTTAGACTGAATCTAGCTGCCAGCTAGTGGTTAGCCAAATTAGCTGTTAGCTAAACTAACGTTAGCTTCCCGGTGGAGGCTAGCCATAGGCTAGCGTGGAACAGATCGTGCAGGTCGTATCCTCGGTAACACAGGATTATCTCGCGCATGCGCAGAACGGATCGTGTACCGACAGTGTCGTCCCAAAATGAACACTTATGTTAAAACACTTAACCGGAAATGACAAGCGATCGGCTCGGCTCGCCGCCTCTCAAAATCTGACAAAAATCTTTTAAACTGACCCTTGTCGATCAAAACAACAGACAGATTCAGCAACTGCACGGCCTATTTCTCGCTCAAAATGTTTTCAGAAACACGTTTCGGTGAACTATTTTTGTAAAAATCGAGATCGTATTCCAAACGAGCCGCCATCTGGCCGCCATTAATTAACGTCCCTGGTCCCTCCCCTTTCCGCTTTGTAGTCAAGATGAGTGTCCATCGTTCTACACTGAACTTTTTGACTTTTTTTAGGGGGAAATCCTGGAACTTTCAGTGCACTGATTTTATGCAAAGGATTAACCTTCTTTCAATTTTTTTATTTTATATTTAAAGAAAAATAGAAAAAAAAATGTTATATTTTAGATTCTTCAAAGTAGCCACCCTTTGCTTTTTTTGATAACTCTGCAAACCCTTGGTGTTCTCTCAATGATCTTCATGAGGTAGTCACCTGAAATGGTTTTACCTTCACAGGTGTGCTTTGTCAGGGTTCATTAGTGGAAGTTTTTCCCTTATTAATAAAAAAAGCAAAGGGTGGCTACTATGAAGAATCTAAAATATAAGACATGTTTTCAGTTATTTCACACTTTTTTGTTAAGTACATAATTCCATATGTGTTCATTCATAGTTTTGATGCCTTCAGTGAGAATCTACAATGTAAATAGTCATGAAAATAAAAAGGAAACACATTGAATGAGAAGGTGTGTCCAAACTTTTGGCCTGTATTGTACTTAAACTAAGTGTTTGAAGTGTACAAGTAGGCGGTTTGAGACCCAGCCTTTGTGTCTTGTCGGATTATTGTTCCTGTTAGTGTGTATTTCTGTTTTGGAGTGCTACTTCATTTTGGATTACCTTGCCTGCTGTTTCTGGACACCTTTTTTATTTGTATAGATTTTCCTTTATTAAATATTCAAGCTCACTACGTTGCCTGGCTATCTCTGCACTTGGGTCCAACGTTCTCTGATTCCACCCGACACATTGACTGTGGATTGAAATTGGATTCATAAATTGGTGTTTAAGTAACTTTTTAAAAGAAAGTCTGCTTTTGGTTTGTCTGATTCTTATCGGGAGCATATTCCGAGTTATATCCATAGTGCTGTTAGATTATATTCCAAGCAGAAGTAAAGAAAGTTTTCGGTTTATTGTGCATGAATAACGGAAGACTACATTTTTATCTATCCTCCACAGATAGCCATGATAATAGTTTGTGCATCGTACACACACATTAGCACTGAAAGAACAACTCTACTCTATAAATAACAATGTTGTTATGACGTGTTTTTATCGCATTAAAAGCTGAAGTGAACGTTTTTCTTCCAGGTGAGCTGAAGGTGGCGTTCTCGGCCGGTCTGACCGATTCAGGGTCAGTCGGACCGTTCGACACGGAGGCGACTCTGATCTTCTCCAAAACCATCACCAACATCGGCCGAGCCTACAACCAGACTGCAGGTAAACCACTTCGCTTTAAAGGCCCGATCTTTAACACACGTTGATTCTTAGTCAAAGAGTTCTGGCTCCTATCCTGCACCCGGATCAGCACAAAGCCCGACCCAGTACAGGTGGTGCTAGTTAGAGACCGACGCAGTTGTCAGGTTCCCACACACACACACACACACACACACAGAGACACACACACACACAGAGACACACACACAGAGACACACACACACACACACACACACACACACACACACACACACACAGAGACACACACACAGACACACAGACACACACACAGAGACACACACACACACACACACACACACACACACACACACACACAGAGACACACACACAGACACACAAAAAACACACACACACACACACACACACACACACACACACACACACAGACACACACACACACACACAGAGACACACACACACACACAGAGACACACACACACACACAGAGACACACACACACACACACACACACACGACACACACAGACACACACACACAGAGACACACACACACACACACACACACATTCACACACACACACATACATAGACACACACACACGCACACACACACTCGCACACATACAGAGACACACACACACACACACAGAGACAGACAGACACACACACACTCACACACAGAGACAGACAGACACACACACACACACACACAGAGACAGACAGACACACACACACTCACACACAGAGACAGACAGACACACACACACACACACACAGAGACAGACAGACACACACACACACACACAGAGACAGACAGACACACACACACCACACAACACAGACACACACACACACACCTCACACACACACACAGAGACAGACAGACATCCCTCACACACACAGACAGACACACACACACACACACACACAGACACACACACACAGTCACACTCTCTCACACAGAGATAAGACACACACAAACATTCACACACACACACACACTGACAGACACACACACACACACACCACACACACACACACTGCACACACACACACACACACACACACACACACACACACACACACACACACACACACTACACACACACACACACACAGACAGACACACTACACACACACACACACACACCACACACACACACACACACACAGCACTCACACACACACACACACACACACATATCACCCCTCACACACACACACACACTTTCACACACACACACACACACACAGACAGACACACACACACACACAGACACACACACACACAAACACTCACAATAAACCAGAGCACGTTTTCCTCCCATCCAGGAATGCTGAGTGGACTAGCCAGACCTTCCTCCGCTGCGCTGTGGAGGAGGGTCTGGACATGCGAGAGCTAACGTTGCCCTGCTCTGTGTCTGTCAGGTGTGTTCACAGCCCCCGTCAGAGGACTTTACTTCTTCAGCTTCACGGCAGCAGATTACCTGAAAGGTTACATGGGTCTCTACCTGTACCGGAACAGCCGGCCAATCCTGTTCAACCTGGACCTGAACGACCACGGCGGCTACGCGTCCACGTCCAACGCCGTGGCTCTGCAGCTGGAGGAGGGCGACCGGGTGCGCCTCAGTCTGCCGGCCAGCTACCGGCTCTACGACGACTCCCGAAACTTCAGCGTCTTCTCCGGCTTCCTGCTGTTCGCCCTCTGACGGGACAGTCCCAGGATCAGGGGTACGAGTAGGGTTGGGCATCGAGAACCGATTCCTACTCGGAATCGGTTAAAAAATTAGAGGTGTGAGAGAGTGTGTGTGTGTGTGTGTGTGTGTGTGTCTCTGTGTGTGTGTGTGTGTGTGTGTGTGTGTGTGTCTGTCTGTCTGTCTGTCTGTCTGTCTGTCTCTGTGTGTGTGTGTGTGTGTGTGTGTGTGTGTGTGTGTGTGTGTGTGTGTGTGTGTGTGTGTGTGTGTGTGTGTGTGTGTGTGGGCTGTCTATCTGTCTGTCTCTGTGTGTGTGTGTATGTGTATGTGTGTGAGTGTGAGTGTGTCTGTCTATCTGTCTGTCTCTGTGTGTGTGTGTGTGTGTGTGTCTATCTGTCTGTCTCTGTGTGTGTGTGTGTGTGTGTGTGTGTGTGTGTGTGTGTGTGTGTGTGTGTGTGTGTGTGTCTGTGTGTGTCTGTGTGTGAGTGTGTGTGTGTGTGTGTGTGTGTCTGTCTGTTCCTGTGTGTGTGTGTGTGTGTGTGTGTGTGTGTGTCTGTGTGGAGTGAGTGTGTGTGTGTCTGTGTGTGTGTGTGTGTCTGTGTGTGTGCTGTGTGTGAGTGTGTGTGTGTGTGTGCCCCTGTGTGTGTGTGTGTCTGTCTGTGTGTGTGTGTGTGTGTGTGTCCCTGTGTGTGTGTGTGTGTGTGTGTGTGTGTGTGTGTGTGTGTGTGGGTCCCTCTGTGTGTGTGTGTGTGCTCCCTGTGTGTGTGTGTGTCTGTGTGTGTGTGGCTCCCTGTGTGTGTGTGTGTGTGTGTTCCCTGTGTGTGTGTGTGTGTGTCCCTTGTGTGTGTGTCTGTGTGTGTGTGTGTGTGTGTGTGTGTGTGTGTGTGTGTGTGTGTCTCTGTGTGTGTGTGTGTGTGTGTGTGTGTGTGTGTGTGTGTGTGTCTCTGTGTGTGTGTGGATTTGCTTTCAAATCTGATCGTGGGTTCCAAATACTCCCAGGGTTCAAAATGAACACCATCTACCAGACAAATGCTGGTAAAATACACACATGGCTGGTAGGTTAGTTTCACTCACCAGCCAAAAAAAAACATGGAAATCTTATTGAGCGGCTGGAACTTCACTAGCCGATTTAGCTGGCGGACGAAAAAGTTAATTTTGAACCCTGGATACGCCACCGTTTGTTGAAATAGTTCTTATCACGGTCTCCCCTGGCTGTAGATGGTGGACCAACGCATTTTTTGTGCATGCATTGTTTTAGTCCGGTGCAACCAAGGGAGGGTAAGCTTCGTTTCAGAACTCGTACCTCCTATGGCGCCATTCTGATGCTACCAAGCCATCACCTCCCGTTAGCATCCCATTGACTCCCATTCATTCTGACGCCACTTTGACAGAGAATAACTTTACATCTGAAGAGTTTAAAGACTCTATTTGTCCGTTGTTTATTTCTAAAGAAACACGACAACGTATAAAAGGCTCCATTACCTTGTAGCTCACGTTATGGCTCCGTAGCAGACGCTTTTATAACAATAGGCTAACGATTGGGTCATAACCACGGAGACTTTACTGTCACACAGTAGAGGAATTACCGTGATAGTACAGGAGAAGCTCACAGGCAGTTTGGACTTCCATTATCTGTTTAGGTTTAATGACTAATGTTAACTAGCATGTTAGTGATCAGTAATTAGCCTGTGCCTATGTTATCTCCTTACATATACCTACGCTCTCCGTCTCTGTAAGATTGGGAATGATTGAGATTTCTCTCGGCACAGCTACCAGAAGACTTCACACTTTCAGACAGGTTGCTCACGTCACATCTACGTCTTCAAGCTCAGTTGGAGGCTGCTCAGTAACGCTCAGCCAGCACCGGGAAAGAGACTTCTGATATCCTTCACTGGTCTCAGACCAGAGACACGGGACCTGCTGGTCCAGTTTATATATATATACTGTCTATGGGTGAAACACCGGCAGTGCCGCCGCTAGTTAGCTTAGCGTAGTGAATGGAATCCTATGTTGCCGGTTAGCATGTTGTGAGTAAAAGTGAGCCAACAAAAGACAAAAAAACAACATAATTACTTGCACTGAGACAAAAACTGCGTTGGCCCACCTATCTACAGCCAGGGGAGACCGTGATAAGAACTATTTCAACAAACGGTGGCGTGTCCCTTTAACATGCGCAAGTTTGGGTTTCCGTAGCAACCAGGAGCTTGTTGTGCTGCAGCCGTGGAGCTCAGTAAGCGGTGCTCTAGCGTCAAACTGCAACCCAGCTCTGAATCAAAATAAAACTTTCCTCTTATTTGTGAAATCAGCATGTGACCCGTTTCAAATCAACCCTCAAAGAATCTAGAACTGAATCAAAAAAAATCGTTAATATCCAAACGAAAAAAAATAACAAAAAAAAAACCCTAGGTAATAAAGGAAAACACCCCCCCCTCTAAAAACCCCCCTCCCCCCCCCCCGGCCCAAAAAAAAGGGAGTTTTTTTTGGTGGACCCCCCTTTCCGATGGACTTGTTTACATCAATGAAGCTCATAAATATTAAAAGGTAAGCTGGTTTTGATTCCACCCCGGGACCCTCTGTCTCCATGTCTGAGTGTCTGATGGAACAACAATCTGTGAAACTGGTCCAGTATTAAACCAAAACCAAGCTGTAATGTAACCCTACAGGACTAATGTTCAGCAGCAGTTAGAGTCCACTAAAAGTTCTGTTGTTGCTGCTGACGGACTCACATTATTATTCTAAGTGTCTGACAACATTATGGGATGGATCCCTACAGAGATAGACCTTTTAGTTAAAGAGTAAGATCCTTTTAGTTTAACATGAAACAGCCCCGAAATCACCATTACCAAACTCCACCAGACTCCATGTAAATAATCAGGACTTTTAGTGTGTATAGAGCCAGCATATCTCCACCAGACTCCATGTAAATAATCAGGACTTTTATCATGTATAGAGCCAGCATATCTCCACCAGACTCCATGCAAATAATCAGGACTTTTAGCGTGTATAGAGCCAGCATATCTCCACCAGACTCCATGTAAATAATCAGGACTTTTAGCGTGTATAGAGCCAGCATATCTCCACCAGACTCCATGTAAATAATCAGGACTTTTAGCGTGTATAGAGCCAGCATATCTCCACCAGACTCCATGTAAATAATCAGGACTTTTAGCGTGTATAGAGCCAGCATATCTCCACCAGACTCCATGTAAATAATCAGGACTTTTTAGCGTGTATAGAGCCAGCATATCTCCACCAGACTCCATGTAAATAATCAAGACTTTTAGCGTGTATAGAGCGCATATTCCACCAGATTCCATACATCAGGACTTTTAGCGTGTATAGAGCCAGCATATCTCCACATGTAAATGGGTGAATTAAGGGTTTATTTCAACCAAACCAGAGTGGTGATTGTTTGAACAGTGGAAAGATGAACCAAGACGGCTTTTGGTAGTTTTATTTAGTTTCTGTCCACTTTGAATGAAGTGTGTTTTACGATGATAAAAGTCCTGATTATTTACATGGAGTCTGGTGGAGATATGCTGGCTCTATACACGCTAAAAGTCCTGATTATTTACATGGAGTCTGGTGGAGTTGGTCTCTCTCTCTTAATACTGGCCCAATTTTAAAGATTATTGTCCCCATCAGTCACTAAGACATGAAATGGGGTCCACGTTGAAGAATACTGAAGTTTCCCTTCAACAACTTTTCATAAAAACACAAACATCCAAAGTAAGTCTCAAACTTTTTATTAAATTTTGACAAAAACAAACATTTAAAAAAGAAACTCGGGATTTGTTTGTTAGTGAGAAAGTCAAAACCGAGTTCAAACCCAGCGAGCCCTAAA
>NC_053131.1:34949854-34962354 GCF_010015445.1 Perca fluviatilis
GTTTCAGTCTGGACTGGTAGTATTACTGGTTTCAGTCTGGACTGGTAGTTACTGGTTTCAGTCTGGACTGGTAGTATTACTGGTTTCAGTCTGGACTGGTAGTATTACTGGTTTCAGTCTGGACTGGTAGTATTACTGGTTTCAGTCTGGACTGGTAGTATTACTGGTTTCAGTCTGGACTGGTAGTATTACTGGTTTCAGTCTGGACTGGTAGTATTACAGGTTTCAGTCTGGACTGGTAGTATTACAGGTTTCAGTCTGGACTGGTAGTATTACAGGTTTCAGTCTGGACTGGTAGTATTACAGGTTTCAGTCTGGACTGGTAGTATTACTGGTTTCAGTCTGGACTGGTAGTATTACTGGTTTCAGTCTGGACTGGTAGTATTACAGGTTTCAGTCTGGACTGGTAGTATTACAGGTTTCAGTCTGGACTGGTAGTATTACAGGTTTCAGTCTGGACTGGTAGTATTACAGGTTTCAGTCTGGACTGGTAGTATTACAGGTTTCAGTCTGGACTGGTAGTATTACTGGTTTCAGTCTGGACTGGTAGTATTACAGGTTTCAGTCTGGACTGGTAGTATTACTGGTTTCAGTCTGGACTGGTAGTATTACAGGTTTCAGTCTGGACTGGTAGTATTACAGGTTTCAGTCTGGACTGGTAGTATTACAGGTTTCAGTCTGGACTGGTAGTATTACAGGTTTCAGTCTGGACTGGTAGTATTACAGGTTTCAGTCTGGACTGGTAGTATTACAGGTTTCAGTCTGGACTGGTAGTATTACTGGTTTCAGTCTGGACTGGTAGTATTACTGGTTTCAGTCTGGACTGGTAGTATTACAGGTTTCAGTCTGGACTGGTAGTATTACAGGTTTCAGTCTGGACTGGTAGTATTACAGGTTTCAGTCTGGACTGGTAGTATTACAGGTTTCAGTCTGGACTGGTAGTATTACAGGTTTCAGTCTGGACTGGTAGTATTACTGGTTTCAGTCTGGACTGGTAGTATTACAGGTTTCAGTCTGGACTGGTAGTATTACTGGTTTCAGTCTGGACTGGTAGTATTACAGGTTTCAGTCTGGACTGGTAGTATTACAGGTTTCAGTCTGGACTGGTAGTATTACAGGTTTCAGTCTGGACTGGTAGTATTACAGGTTTCAGTCTGGACTGGTAGTATTACAGGTTTCAGTCTGGACTGGTAGTATTACTGGTTTCAGTCTGGACTGGTAGTATTACAGGTTTCAGTCTGGACTGGTAGTATTACTGGTTTCAGTCTGGACTGGTAGTATTACTGGTTTCAGTCTGGACTGGTAGTATTACTGGTTTCAGTCTGGACTGGTAGTATTACAGGTTTCAGTCTGGACTGGTAGTATTACAGGTTTCAGTCTGGACTGGTAGTATTACTGGTTTCAGTCTGGACTGGTAGTATTACAGGTTTCAGTCTGGACTGGTAGTATTACTGGTTTCAGTCTGGACTGGTAGTATTACAGGTTTCAGTCTGGACTGGTAGTATTACAGGTTTCAGTCTGGACTGGTAGTATTACAGGTTTCAGTCTGGACTGGTAGTATTACAGGTTTCAGTCTGGACTGGTAGTACTACTGGTTTCAGTCTGGACTGGTAGTATTACAGGTTTCGTCTGACTGGTAGTATTACTGGTTTCAGTCTGGACTGGGTAGTATTACGTTTCAGTCTGGACTGGTAGTATTACTGGTTTCAGTCTGGACTGGTAGTATTACAGGTTTCAGTCTGGACTGGTAGTATTACTGGTTTCAGTCTGGACTGGTAGTATTACTGGTTTCAGTCTGGACTGGTAGTATTACAGGTTTCAGTCTGGACTGGTAGTATTACTGGTTTCAGTCTGGACTGGTAGTATTACTGGTTGGTAGTATTACTGGTTTCAGCCAGTTTCTTGTTATCTGCTTCATGGCTGCAATTCTGATAATCCTATATAGCAGCAGCACATGTAGGAGTGTTAGAGTATACACAAAATTAATATAAATGGAAGCTACAAAACTTACATTAAGTGTGTTATAAACCCACAGAGTGACTTCCTGATTTCCTACCTTAAAGTTTTGTGAGCTTACTCTACTTGTCCGTGCTCTCAAATAAATCAATTTGCGTCAGTTCTTCTTAGTTCTCAGCCCCTTTTCTCAAAGACGTGAGCGGATTTCAACAACACAAAAATACAAAATAGATAAATCAGTTTATATATTTAACGTAGGTACCTATTTTCCAAAATCAAATAACTTTGTGTATTTTGTAATGATTTAATCATTAAAGGAGGGGGACTTGCCCGGAGCCGGAGATGCTTCTGCTTGAGGCTGCTGCATGTCATGGTGAGTGTTGATTGGCTGATACACGTCTAACATCCACCAACCAGATAGTGTTGTGGGCGGGACATGAAGAGAGACTCAGTGGTGAGTGTTGATTGGCTGATACATGTCTAACATTTACCAACCAGATAGTGTTGTGGGCGGGACATGAAGAGAGACTCAGTGGTGAGTGTTGATTGGCTGATACTCGTCTAACATCCACCAACCAGATAGTGTTGTGGGCGGGACATGAAGAGAGACTCAGTGGTGAGTGTTGATTGGCTGATACATGTCTAACATTTACCAACCAGATAGTGTTGTGGGCGGGACAGGAAGTGAGACTCAGTGGTGAGTGTTGATTGGCTGATACACGTCTAACATCTACCAACCAGATAGTGTTGTGGGCGGGACATGAAGTGAGACTCAGTGGTGAGTGTTGATTGGCTGATACTCGTCTAGCATCTACCAACCAGATAGTGTTGTGGGCGGGACATGAAGGGAGACTCAGTGGTGAGTGTTGATTGGCTGATACTCGTCTAGCATCTACCAACCAGATAGTGTTGTGGGCGGGACATGAAGGGAGACTCAGTGGTGAGTGTTGATTGGCTGATACTCGTCTAGCATCTACCAACCAGATAGTGTTGTGGGCGGGACATGAAGGGAGACTCAGTGGTGAGTGCTGATTGGCTGATACACGTCTAACATCTACCAACCAGATAGTGTTGTGGGCGGGACATGAAGTGGACTCAGTGGTGAGGTAAACGGGAGCAGAGGGAGAGACTCAGAGCTGTAGCTGAGACAAAGTACAACACCTTTTATTTCATTAACTTTATAATAAAACACAGATACAGATCATCTGCAAAATGCCAAATATGGGACAGAGCCTTTCCAGTTGCTGCTCCACGACGGTGGAAGCTGCTGCCTGCACATATCAGATGTGCTCCCTCCATTTCTGTTTTTATATCTGGGATAAACACACATTTATTATTCAGCACTTTGGTCAGATTAATGTGTGTTTAAATGTGCTCTAGAAATCAACTTTACTTATTGAAAGTTAACATAAGAAACATTTTACAGACCCAGAGGTATGTTGCTTATAATAATTAATCAGAAATCACAATCAGAACAAGTTTTATAGTTCATTGATAATGTTTATTAAACAGACGATAGATTATAGATATAGACCAAGATATAATAACAAGTTTATAACACTGACAACACTCCAAGATACAACTATTATAAATGCATTAAAGACAATTCCTATTCCTTCATATATAATATACAACATCACATCATCTTTAGATTTAAAATACAACATCTGGAACAGACACACACACACACACAGACACAGATACATATAAAGGTAAAATGATTTGTAATAAAACTTTTAGGGGACAGTAATGTTAAAAAGTGAATTCTCAACATGTTAAACTGCAGTCCCCCCAAGCCCCTCCCAACACATCCACAACAACATCAAGAAAAGATCAACTCACTCAATATATATACAATATAATATCATCTATATATATATACACACACAACATATTAACCCTCCTGTTGTCCTCGGGTGAAATTTGACTCATTTACAAAAACTTTTTATATCAGAACGATGACAAAAGAATGTTGGAAAAGGGACAAAAACACAAGATTCTTTTTTTTCACAAAGGTGACAAAAAAATTAATTGGAAAAACCAACAAAAACATAATTAAAAAGACGCCCAAAAAGTGACAAAAGAATTTGAATAAAATTGACAAAAGAATTTGAATAAAATTGACAAAAATGTTGAGAAAAGTGTAGAAAAAGAACAGCAAAATGTTGAAATTTCGACCCAGAAAAACTCAAAGTTGCACGGTCACCGGAAAGACAACCCAACTCAATATATATACAATATAATATCATCTACATATATATACAACATACTAATACAGACGATAAGGGAACATCTGCACCCTGTCAGGATCAAATGTTACCTTCTAACATTCAAAACTTATTTTATATTATTATAATAATAATCATTGGGTATTTATGTCTTATTTCCCATCATTTCTGTTTGTTGTTTCTGTAATCTCTCTCTCTGTCTTTTGTGTTCTAGTTTTAATGTTTTCTCTGCATGAATGTGTCCCATCCCTTGTTTTAAAGACAGTGTATACCAGGCTGTATTAAAGCCAATGATGAAATGATCATATATGCATATTAAGTGTGTGTGTGAGGTGAAAGCTGCGCTCCTCTCCGTGTCCTCAGGTTCACAGCGACTACAGCAGCACAGAGCATCAGCAGCAGGACACTGAGCACTGAGCATCGCACTTTGAAGAAGGTGGAGTAAATCCCAAAGGGCTCCTTGTACACTAACACAGTTCTCTCTGTTGACTCCCACTGATAATCTGGGTTAGTAACTACACACCAGTACTACCCTGCATCTCCCACTGAAATATTAGAGATAACCAGGATACCATTATCAAACCAGGTCACTCTGCTTGTTCTCTGATCATACATTACACTAAAGATTCTTCCCTCTGTTCGGTTCGAGTTGATAAACCAAACAATGCCCTTACCCTCTGTCCAACCTGTGCATCTGAGAGTGACTTCTTCTCCCTCTGAGAAGAGCTCTACAGCAGGGGGGCCAAATTTGGGGCATACCATCAGCACATACTGTTGCTGTCCCCTAGAGGCTTCACAGTAGTACTGACCTGAGTGATTTAACATTAGAGATGAAAACACTAGCGAGGAGTTTTGGTCTACTGAAGGAACAGTCTGGTTGAGTTTTCCTAGGTTAGTGTAGAACCGATTAATCCAACGTGGGGGCTGTTCATCAGTGGAGTCAGTGATAGTGCACGGCAACACAGCGGTCTCTCCCACTGAGCCGTAGATTATCGCATACTGTATTCTCAACTCTACAGTGTAACTGCTAACACACTGCTGTTGGTTCATCACCAGACATCTGTAGTATGTAAAGTCTGTTGCTCTGACGTTGGAAACACGAAGAGCTGATGTTTTTCTCACCACTTGGTATCTTCCTCTAACATTGTCCATCACTGATGTCGTATTGTCCCCAAAAACTCTGCTCCATGTTACTTGTTCATATTTAGAGTCCCATTTGAGCCACTGGACATCCAGATTATCAGCTGCTCCCTTACATGGCATGTCCACTGGTTCTCCAAGTCTCGCTGGGATTTCTCTCAGATCAATTGAAGTACAAACAGTAATAGTGAAGTTGTTCTCATGCGTCACGTTGCCCTCAGTCCAACACTCCTCTCGGTACCAGCCGGAGTCTGAATGGGTCAGGTTAAGGATGGTGTAAGAAGAGGTTTTCACTGAGCTGACAAGTCGTTGTTTCAGGTGTTGAGGTACTGAGGAGCTGTTGGACCAGAGGTCAGAGGTGTTCCACAGGACAAGCTGCTCCTCACCAACAGATCTGGAGATCAGGCAGGAGTTGGTGTTCTCGGGGAGCTTGAAGGTGTAAGAGTCTCTTTCCTGTCGGAAGATGATCCGTTCTTCTGCAAGGATGTTGTTGATGAGAGCAAACAGCAGGAAGGAGAGCTCTGTGACTGCAGCCATTCTGCTCCAAGGTCGACAACCACTGACACCACTCAGCTCATATACGCTCTACACCAACCCTCATCAGCAGCTGCTCTTTATCTGGTATCACACATGACTTCTTATCTCAGCATCAGAGGAAACGTTGCAGCATCAGCTCTATATCCAGTAATCAATGTCCTTTACACGAGAGAGAGGGGGGGTATGTGTGTGTGTCTCTGTGTTTGTCTGTGTGTGTCAGTGTATGTGTGTGTGTGTGTCTCTCTGTCTGTCTGTGTGTGTGTGTGTGTGTGTGTGTGTGTGTATATTTGTCTGTGCATGTGTGTGTTTCATTCTGTCTGTGTGTGTGTGTGAGTGTGTTTGTGTGTGTGTTTCTGTGTGTCTGTGTGTGTGTGTGTGTGTCTTTGTATGTGTCTGTCTGTCTGTCTGTCTGTCTGTCAGTCTGTGTGTGTATGTGTGTGTGTGTGTGTGTGTGTGTGTGTGTGTCTCTGTGTGTCTGTTTGTGTGTGTGTGTGTGTGTGTGTGTCTGTGTGTGTGTGTGTGTGTCTGTGTGTGTGTCTGTGTGTGTATGTGTGTGTATGTTAGGGATGGGCGATAGAGACGATATGCAATAAAAACTATACAAAATTGGCCTACGATAGAGATTTTAATTATATTGCACTATCGTGATAATTCATGTTGATGACACAATCTACCCGCGAAGTTTAGAGCCACGAGCTGCAACCGGCTGCAACGCGTCATCGTCATCTTGAGTAAACATGGCTAAAAGCGAAATGAGGAGCTGGTTAAAAAGACCAGTGGAACATCCATTATTTGGACCTGGTTTGGATTTAAGCAGCTACAACGGACCTGTGGTCGAGCCGTACCACGGAGCCTTTCACCAGCCTGACAATTCAGGCGTGTGTGTGTGCACTCAAATGCGTTACATTAGGCTGCAGGTAAGAAACTTTGTTTGAAATATGTTTTTATTTAAAGTATCTGTGCATCTTTGCCTAATACTGAAAGTATTTTCAGTACCGTGTCTGTCCCTTAACTAAACAGACACCAGTTTTTCCTGTTCTCTGAATCTGGGGTGGCATTTAAGAACCAAGGACTTAAACCAAGTGTAGGGCCTTTTAGAATGGTTTCCACTAAAGAGAAGACACCCAATACTTTAAGCTTTTTCTTTGTCAAAGTCTCTGCAACTAGTGTACTTGAATTTTATTTATCTGCAACATTATGTTGTATAATTACAGTTTTGAACAATAAATGTTCTCAAAACTACGTACTACGTTTCTTTCACTTTAAAACTATAAAACCACACTAGTTTGCAAAATTGTGTTCAAGCAATTGGAAAGAACTGTAAACCTAAACAGCTAACGTAAGTCCAAACTAGAGGTCGACCGATATGGGTTTTCTCAGGCCGATCTTTTGAAATCAGGGTCGGCCGATATATGCTGCCGATTATTTTTGGCTGATATTTGCTTGTTTTTAACCTCTATTTGAAAGATAAAATTTAACACTAATAAGTACTTAAAATACACAAAATTTCTCAACAAAAACATTTATTGAACACTTGAACACAAATCTGCACTTGTATACTTACATTAAACATGTATAATGTAAAAACATATATTTTATAAATAAACAAAACGGGTAAGAAGAAAGAAAGAAAATAAATTTAACTTTGTCAAATAAACTTTTCAATTAAAAGATAAAGTTTAGTGCACTTAGCAGCATTTATCAAACAGCTGAGAACAATAAAATAAATTGACCATTTTAACAATAGTAGTGCTGACACACAGTAGCAACCAGCAGCATTTCTTTGTTTTGGTGTTGGCTCGGTGGAGCACTGCCATAAGGGGGTGGTTTTCTTTTCAGCCATCAGACTTAATGACTAAAATAGGGGGAAAACACAAGGTTAAGTTAGTATTTTTGTATAGTATCTTCTTCAAGTCATTTTATAGATAGGTATAGATATAAAATCTAACATTTGTTTTATAAATCAGCTAATAATTCAGTGCATTGTAAGTGATACAAGGCTAAAAAGTTTCTATCATCTTCCCAAAAACTGTCCTGAAACATGTATTTTTGGTTTGTTTTGTTTGTTGACAGACAAAGCCAAATGGACAAAACCTAATTAAGGGGGGAAAACAACTTTAGGCCATATGGTCAAAATTAAATGATTTAATAATAATGTAATAACTATAACTTATAACAATAACGTATTTCACTAGTAAATTGCTATTGAACGACAAAAACAACCACCATGGCAAAAGGGTATTTTACAACAACTTTGAATGCACCGCGACGCACCGTCTATGTTCTTCAGACAAGTAGCTAAACAACGGCAGCAGCACACTGCTTAACATACTGCTGTTGGATCCTATACAGTGAAATAAATCACACTTTACACCGTTTAGCTGTCAGCACTTTAATCGTGTTTAATCCATCTGCTAGCTAATGGTAGGCTAACGTTAGCTGCTGACGAGTGTAATGTTAACTAGCGTCACATGCTGCGATGTTTCTGTTATTCGAACGTTCGTTTTTGGAGCATCAGAGAGCAACGCAGGCATATCAGTGGCGCCGAAATGAGGTACAGAAATCCGCGTTGCTATTCGGTCCGGTAGATACGGGTCGTTAAGGCACAGGTGCCATATTAGCAGTGGGTCGACTCTGGTCCAAACCTAGCAACGATGCTAGCAACGCAAAGCCAGTCCTTCACTAGCCTATGGTGCGGTGGTCTCTTTTAACTACAACTTCTTTCTCTGCATTGAGTTGACAACCCTCTCAAATATAGACACACAAACAGAACAAATAATAAAAGTCTCAGATCCACTGTCTGTGATTGCAAAATTCTAGCTTAATTATTGTGACATGACAGCATGACACGACAGCTATCAATATCCAAAGTAGCCGAACGTCATGTCGCCTGTTCATGTTTTTTCTCGAAGTTAGCAGTAACATGTCATACGTTTTTCATTAAATATATACGACTTATAAGAATTTAATCCTTACCATTTTCTCCGAGGAACAGCTCCTTCCTTAGGCACTGGATGAGGTCTGCTCACTCTGCTGGTAAATGACTCTAGGGCCAGCGTGCGTCGAACACGTGTTCCACAACAACAACAACACCAGGCTGCCCGCAGATGCGCCTGCCAATTAATCGGCTTGATATTGGCAGATGCCGATTATGTAAAAAAAGCTAGGTCGACCTCTAGTCCAAACTGCCTGTGAGCTTCTCCTGTACTATACGGTAATTCCTCTACTGTATGACAGTAAGTCTCGTGGTTATGACCCAATCGTTAGCCTGTGTTTATAAAAGCGTCTGCTACGGAGCCATAACGTGAGCTACAAGGTAATGGAGCCTTTTATACATTGTCGTGTTTCTTTAGAAATAAACAACGGACAAATAAAGTCTTTAAACGCTTCAGATGTAAAGTTATTTGCTGTCAAAGTGGCGCCAAAATGTATGCTAGTCAGTGAAATGCTAACGGGAGGTGATCTCCTTGTAGCGTCAAAAAGGCGCCATAGGAGGTTCGAGTTCTGACCCCTTGGGTTTATGTAACCTGGTCTAAAATGGTTCCATTATAATTTATATATCGCGATATATATCGTTATCGCAAGAGGCTATGCTATGCTAAGGTATGTGTCTGTGTATGTGTGTGTCTGTGCATGTGTGTATGTGTGTGTGTCAGTCTGTCTGTGTGTGTGTGTCTGTGTGTCTCTGTGTGTGTCCGTGTGTGTCTGTTTGTGTCTGTGTGTGTCTGTCTGTGTGTGTGTGTGTGTGTGTCTGTGTGTGTTTTTGTGTCTGTGTGTGTGTGTGTGTCCGTGTGTGTCTGTGTGTGTCTTTTTGTGACTGTGTGTGTATCTGTTTGTGTCTGTGTGTGTGTGTATGTGTGTCCGTGTGTGTGTGTCTGTCTGTGTGTGTGTGTATCTGTTTGTGTCTGTGTGTGTTTTTGTGTCTGTGTGTGTCTTTGTGTGTGTCTGTGTGTGTATGTGTCAGTGTTTCTGTGTGTGTCTGTGTGTGTGTGTATCTATGTGTGTGTGTCTGTGTGTCCGTGTGTTTGTCTGTGTGTGTGTGTCTGTGTGTGTGTCTCTATGTGTGTGTCCGTGTGTCCGTGTGTTTGTCTGTGTGTGTGTGTGTGTGTGTCTGTGTGTGTCTGTGTGTGTTGGTATATGTGTGTGTCTATGTGTGTATATCTGTGTGTGTGTGTGTGTGTGTGTCTGTGTGTGTCTGTGTTTGTGTGTATGTCTGTGTGTGTATGTCTGTGTGTATCTGTGTGTGTGTGTCTGTGTCTCTATGTGTGTGTGTCTGTGTGTCCGTGTGTTTGTCTGTGTGTGTGTGTCTGTGTGTGTGTGTGTGTCTCTCTCTGTGTGTGTCTATGTGTTTGTGTGTATGTCTGTGTGTGTATGTCTGTGTGTCTGTGTGTGTGTGTGTGTGTGTGTGTGTGTATGTGTTACTTCTACCCATAAGAACAGATGGATTTGAAGGCCTGCCGTATACTAATGGAGTTTGCATATGTATTTAACTGAATCTATAATATGTATGTCCCTGTATATTATGCTTTTACCATAATTAAACAGAAAATTTCAGAAAGTGTTTGATTGCGAGAGTTTTTATTCAAGTAAGTAAACAAACTGTGTAGTGTTTTGTAAGAAGTGTGTTGCAGAAATGGAAACAAAGTTTCAAACTTCTTAATCTCATTATCAGTAGCTGCTCCATTTCTGTTGTTATCAAACATGACTTCTTTATCTCATCATCAGAGGAAACTTTGCAGCATCAGCTCTCTATCCAGTAATCAATGTCCTTTACACGAGTCTAAAACCACAGATGCTGACGGGTGTTCATACACACACTATTCAGAGAGGGGTGTGTTTGTGTGTCTCTGTGTGTGCGTGTGTCTGTGTGTGTGTTGGTATCTGTCTGTGTGTCTGTGTTTTTATGTGTGTGTGTGTGTAGGTGTGTTTGTTTGTGTGTGTATGTGTGTGTGTCTGTCTGTCTGTCTGTCTGTGTGTGTCTGTCTCTGTGTGTCTGTATCTGTCTGTCTGTTTGGTTCTGTGTGTCTGTTTGTGTCTGTGTTTTTATGTGTGTGTCTGTCTGTCTATCGGTCTGTCTGTCTGTGTCTGTGTGTCTGTTTCTGTCTGTGTTTTTATGTGTGTGTAAGTGTGTGTGTCTCTGTGTGTGTATGTCTGTCTGTATGTGTTTATGTTTGTCTGTGTCTATGTGTGTGTCTCTGTGTTTGTGTGTATGTCTGTGTGTATGTGTTTATGTCTGTGTTTGTGTCTATTTGTGTGTGTGTCTGTCTGTGTGTCTGTCTCTGTGTGTCTGTTTGTGTCTGTGTTTTTGTGTGTGTGTATGTGTGTGTGAAGGTGTGTGTGTGTGTGTGTATGTGTTACTTCTACCCATAAGAACAGATGGGTGTGAAGGCCTACTGTATGTTAATGAAGTTTGTATATGTATTTAACTGCATCTGTAATATTTATTTCCCTGTATATAATCAGTCCCTCCAGAAAAACGCGATTATGCGATCGCATAATTCAACGCATAATCAGCCAAAGTCTGCATATTCATGGGGCATTTTTTCAAATACGCCACACTTTCCCTGCATAAATTGCAGATTTCCACGCAAAATATGCGGGGCTTGCATGATTTCATAATCCCCGCATTTTTGTTGCAAAAAAGTCACATAATATATCTCAGCAGAAAGTTGAAAAAAAAATTTTGTTTACTTCACACAAGAGCAGTCATTTTTCCCTGTTCCATGGGAACGTTATGAAGTGATGTAATTACGCAACGTGAACATCATCGAAAAGCAGGGTGTTGGAGGTTGAATTTGACATGTTGTACTTTGAGTCTCTTAAGCTGGGATCCAATAAGAAAGCTATCTTAATATCTGCTGTCTATATTATTAACGATTTTTGAATCTGTTTCTTTTGTATCTTTTATTTCCCTGTTTAGACTATTACTTTTATTTTTACTTTAATATTATATTATTTGTATATATGTTTGTATCTTATTTGTTTAGTTATTGCAGTGACTGAATATCTGTAAACCTTTTTTTGAAATAAAGTTTAAAAACAGGGTGTTGGGGGGGAATCACTTTTTTTTCTCTTTTTCATCAAACCGCAGTTTTTGCAAGTTCCCGCAATTTCATCACATAAAATTGCATAAATATCATATATAGCATATTCCATCGCATTTTTTAAGAAAACGTGCCGCATAATCAAGGATTTTTGCCCTCATCAATCACAAAACAACTCCGCGTTTTTCTGGAAGGACTGTATTATGCTTTTACCATAATTAAACAGAACATTTCAGAAAGTGTTTGATTGTAAGAGTTTTTATTCAATTAAGTAAAAAACTGTGTAGTGTTTTGTAAGAAGTGTGTTCTAGAATTGGAAAAGAAGTTTCAAACTTCTTAATCTCATCATCAATAGCTGCTCCATTTCTGTTGTTATCAAACATGACTTCTTTATCTCATCATCAGAGGAAACTTTGCAGCATCAGCTCTCTATCCTGTAATCAATGTCCTTTACACGAGTCTAAAACCACAGATGCTGACGGGTGTTCATACACACATTATTCAGAGAGGAGAGAGGGGGGTTGTTTGTGTGTGTGTGTCTGTGTGTGTGTGTTTCTGTCTGTTTGTGTATGTGTGTGCCTGTGTGTGTGTATGA
>NC_053131.1:34964854-34967354 GCF_010015445.1 Perca fluviatilis
CAGACATTTGCACCATAAATTGTTGCAGAAAAGATCCCCACAATGCAGGAAACTGATGACTTGTTTGAGGGAGGACCCCCTCGGTTATGTGGACTTCCCTCTAGTCTGTATCTGGGTCCAGCGGTGTTATGAAGCGTTCTGCGTGCTGGTCTCTTTGCTAACCGTGAGCGGTGTGCAGAAGGATCTGGTTCCCCTGACTCTGGCGTCCCCCGTGGCTTCCTGTGTCCATTAAAGATCCAGAAATAAATACCAGCTGTAAAGCTGCAGCAGATGGAAGCTCTTTGTTTGGTATGAATACTTCATTACCTCTATTGTCTTTCTGACTCTATTTCTGCCCCGATCTGAGACGCTGATGGACGAGTTTAAAGATGAAGAACTCTCCCGTATTTGGGCTTGCTCCACCACCACTGGGCCAGTTTATAAAACAGAAAGATAAGGTCAATAGAGTAACCAGAGCAACCACCAGAGGGGACTGCATAGTTCAATTTCGAAAAAAGTAGGATTGGAAGCACAGCCTTTTCTGTCAGAGCCACAAGTTTTTGGAATAGTCTGCCCAATGAGTTAAGGGAGTGTAATAGTCTCTCCTCTTATAAAAAACATCTTAAATCTTGGATTAGGGACAACTACAATTGTAACCATACACCAAATACTTAAGCCCATGAACATACTTTGCTTTTATTTTATTATCATTTTCTTTCTTTATTTATACTGTACTTTATACTGTGATTAAGTTGAGGATTAGATGAGGTGAGCAATATATTGTCTGTTTGAGGGTATATTCATATTGTCTTAACATTTTTGCTGTATTTATTACATTGCTACTGTATGTATTAGATTTATAGTGTATTTGCATTGACTTTTGTATTTTAGGGTGCCTGTTAAGACCTGGCTAGGGACAACAGATGGAAACTAGCACTTGTAGCTAACTCTGGCTTGTTTACAGCAGGTAACTTGTCTGTTGATCAATGAGCATTGTCCATATCAAATAAATAAACAAATAAAAAAATTAAGTATTTCACAAGCAGGGAAACGACTTTAGAATCATTAGAACACAGTTATAAGGCCGCCCGGTTAGCTCAGCTGGTAGAGCAGGCGCCCATGTAGAGAGGTTTACTTCTTGGCGCAACGACTGCAGGTTCGGCTCCGCCCTGTGGTGCTTTGCTGCATGTCGTCCCCCCCCCCCCTCTCCTCTTTCAGGTCTTCATCTGTCTTGTAAAAATAAGATGCCTAAAATATTAGAATAATAATAATTAGAAAAAGGATAAAAAGAAAAACAGTTATAGAGTCAAACAGTCTAAAAATATAGATATCATGTGTACCCTATGTCTGTGTGTGTGTGTGTGTGTGTCTGTCTGTGTGTGTGTCTGTGTCTGTGTGTTTGTGTGTGTCTGTCTGTGTGTGTGTGTGTGTCTGTCTGTCTGTGTGTGTCTGTCTGTCTGTGTGTGTCTGTGTGTGTGTTTATGTGTGTGTCTGTCTGTCTGTGTCTGTGTGTTTGTGTGTGTGTCTGTGTGTCTGTGTGTTTGTGTGTGTGTCTGTGTGTGTGTGTGTCTGTGTGTGTGTCTGTCTGTGTGTGTGTCTGTGTCTGTGTGTGTGTGTGTGTGTGTGTGTGTCTGTCTGTGTGTGTGTCTGTGTGTGTGTTTGTGTGTGTCTGTTAGTGTGTCTGTCTGTCTGTGTGTGTCTGTCTGTCTGTGTGTGTCTGTGTGTGTGTTTATGTGTGTGTCTGTCTGTGTGTGTCTGTGTGTGTGTGTGTCTGTGTGTGTGTCTGTCTGTGTGTGTGTCTGTGTGTGTGTGTGTGTGTGTGTCTGTGTGTGTGTGTGTGTGTGTCTGTCTGTCTGTGTGTGTCTGTCTGTCTGTGTCTGTGTGTTTGTGTGTGTGTCTGTCTGTGTGTGTCTGTGTGTGTGTGTGTGTGTCTGTGTCTGTCTGTGTGTGTCTGTGTCTGTGTGTGTCTGTGTGTGTGTGTGTCTGTCTGTGTGTGTGTCTGTCTGTCTGTGTCTGTGTGTTTGTGTGTGTGTCTGTGTCTGTCTGTGTGTGTCTGTGTCTGTGTCTGTGTGTGTCTGTCTGTGTGTGTCTGTGTGTGTGTGTGTGTGTGTGTCTGTCTGTGTGTGTCTGTGTGTGTGTGTCTGTGTCTGTCTGTCTGTGTGTGTGTCTGTGTCTGTGTGTGTCTGTCTGTGTGTGTGTGTGTCTGTCTGTGTCTGTGTGTGTGTGTGTCTGTCTGTGTCTGTCGTGTCTGTGTGTGTGTGTGTGTGTGTGTGTGTGTCTGTCTGTGTGTGTGTCTGTCTGTGTGTGTGTGTGTGTGTCTGTCTGTGTGTGTGTCTGTCTGTGTGTGTGTGTGTGTGTGTGTGTGTGTGTCTGTCTGTGTGTTTTAATATTGTAACAGGTACAGTGTACCTTAAGTATTTTACAGTGTCATTTATATTGTAGTTATCAATTTGTCATAGACTTGTAAATGTTTCTTCATGTTTGTATTTTAATGCTTCTTTTACATCTTGGCCAGGGGACT
>NC_053131.1:34972354-34979854 GCF_010015445.1 Perca fluviatilis
AGCTGACTGTAAGCGGGGTACAGATAACCGAGAAGTAACGGTCATTTCAGCAGCGGTTAGAGCTCAATTTAGCCCACAAAAGGTGACTGTAAGAGGGGTACAGATAACCGTAAAGTAACGGTCATTTCAGGGGCGGTTGCTGTCAAACTTAGTCGAGAAAAGGGGACTGTAAGCGGGGTACAGATAACCGTGAAGTAACGGTCCTTTCAGCAGCTGTTATAGCTAATTTTAACCGACAAAAGGGGACTGTAAGCGGGGTACAGATAACCGTGAAGTAACGGTCCTTTCAGCGGCTGTTAGAGCTAATTTTAACCGACAAAAGGGGACTGTAAGGAGGGTACAGAGAACCGAGAAGTAACGTTTTGTTCAGCGGCTGTTGGAGCTAAATTTAGCTGACAAAAGGAGACTGTTCTGTGGCAAAGACAGTTACGTTTAGGCACAAAAATAATATTTAAGATTAGAGAAAAAGAGTAGGGGGAGACTTCTGGCAGAGGGGAGATTTTCGCCACAACACCGGCCCCGTTTAACCCGGTTTATCTACCCGGGTTAAGTGAACTAGGTCGCTTTCACCAGGTGATCTGATCGTCCGCACAATGCTGCCCAGATCCTGCAGATCCTCCGGACCCTGAAGGCATCAAAGAGCCGGAGCTCGAGCCGCAGAGATGCCGCTGTCCGCGCCCTGCAGGCGGGACAGAACCGCTGCTGCCGCGTCTGACGCGGACGCGGTAGAGCGGCAGCGCTCGGTGAGGGAGCGCGTGGAAGCCGCGGTGTCCGGGCTCGCGGAGCTGGACTACCTGCGGCAGCGGCAGGAGGGGCTGGTCCGCGCCGCGCTGCCGCGCTGCCGAGAGGCGCAACGGAACTCCGAGGAGAAACTCCTGGAGGAGAACATCCTGCTGCTCCGGAAACAGCTGGTAGGTGCTGACCTTTGACCCCGGGGCTGCTGGGAGTTCATTCTCAAAATCCCACTTTTGTCTCAAAATATTTTAGACTTTTATTGTGTGTCTGTATGTGTGTGTGTGTGTGTGTGTGTCTGTGTGTGCGTATCTGTCTTTGTGTGTGTGTGTGTCTTTATGTATGTGTGTGTGTGTGTCTGTATGTGTATGTGTGTATCTGTGTGTGTATATGTGTGTGTGTGTGTGTGTCTGTGTGTGCGTGTGTGTGTGTATGTGTATGTGTCTTTGTGTGTGTGTTTTGTGTCTGTGTGTGTGTGTGTGTGTGTGTGTTCTTTGTGTGTGTGTGTGTGTGTGTGTCTGTCTGTGTGTTTGTGTGTGTGTCTTTGTGTGCATGTGTGTGTATATCTGTGTGTCTGTGTGTGTGTGTGTGTGTGTCTGTCTGTGTGTGTGCATGTGTGTGTGTGTGTGTTTGTGTGTGTGTGTGTGTGTGTGTATCTGTGTGTGTCTGTCTGTGTGTTTGCATGTGTGTGTATGTGTAACTCCCAAACTTCCCCAAAGGGGTAACTGGGTTGTGTTTACTTCCCCCCCCCCCGGCCGTGGGGAATCTCAGACTGTTGAGATCTGTCTCTGTGTTTGCTGAAGTGTCTTAAAGCGCTCAGAACGTTCTGAGAACATCTGCACAACGTTCAGCGTGTGACTGCGTCTCCGTCCCAGATGTTTGGGGACACTCAGCTGTCGCCTCTGTGCTGCGTTCAAGTGCAACATCTAACGCGCCGGCGAGCTGGTGTGAAGTCAAACAGCAGAGAGGAGCAGCTTCCCGAGTCCCTGCCGCTGTGGACACCAAACAGCTGTTTTCATTTCAAGCTTTCTTCACACGTTGTGTGAAGAAAGCTCCGGAAACATAGAAGGAAACATGTCCGAAATACTGGAACAAGTAGATTTAAAAAAAGCTTTTTGGTTCAGTGTTTTACAGGAATCTAAATCAATTTAAAAAAATCTACAAAACATAAAAAAACTGTCAAAACACACACACACACATATACACACACACACACACACACACACACACACACACACACATACACACACACACACAACATACACAACTTTAACAACAGCTGTTTTTTGCAGGAAATGTGACGTGTTGCTTTCTGGACGTCCTGCAGCTGCAGATTTAAACTGCCCCCCCCCCTCTCTGTATCTGGATCAGATTGACCCCCCTCGCTGTATCTGCCCCTGTAAGAAAGAACAAATGGAGATTCCTGTGAGATGAAACTCTGCAGATCATCTTTCAGCAGCTGAGACACAAACAGAGAAATGTTCAGACTTCATCCACACAGCCCCCTCTCATTCCCCACTGCCCTCTCATTTCCCCCTGCTCCCTCTCATTCCCCTGCTCCCTCTCATTCCCCCTGCTGTGGTGTCCCCCCCTCTCATTTCCCCTGCTCTGGTGCCCCCCTCTCATTCCCCCGGCTCTGGTGTTTCCCCCTCTCATTCCCCCTGCTCTGGTGTTCCCCTCTCTCATTCCCCCTGCTCCCTCTCATTCCCCTGCTCCCTCTCATTTCCCCCTGCTCTGGTGTTCCCCCTCTCATTCCCCCTGCTCTGGTGTCCCCCCTCTCATTCCCCCTGCTCTGGTGTTCCCCCTCTCATTCCCCTCCGCTCCCTCCTTTCCCCTGCTCTGGTGTCCCCTCTCATTCCCCCTGCTCTGGTGTTCCCCCTCTCATTCCCCCTGCTCTGGTGTTTCCCCCTCTCATTCCCCCTGCTCTGGTTGTTCCCCCCTCTCATTCCCCCTGCTCTGGTGTTTCCCCCCTCTCATTCCCCCTGCTCTGGTTGTTCCCCCCTCTCATTCCCCTGCTCTGGTGTTCCCCCTCTCATTCCCCCCTGCTCTGGTGTTCCCCCCTCTCATTACCCCTGCTCTGGTGTCTCCCCCTCTCATTCCCCCTGCTCTGGTGTCCCCCTCTCATTCCCCCCCTGTCCCTCTCATTCCCCCCTGCTCGGTTTTTCCCCCCTCATTTCCCCCTGCTCTGGTGTTTCCCCCTCTCATTCCCCCCTGCTCTGGTGTTCCCCCCTCTCATTCCCCCTGCTCTGGTGTTTCCCCCTCTCATTCCCCCTGCTCTGGCGCTAATGTTTCTCCTCCTGATTGGGTCTTATCGGTCACAACGTCTCGTTCTCTGAGACTAAAGGCTGAAGGCATTTCTCTGTCTCACCCCTTCATCTAAAACGTACGATAGTCGCATCCAAGCCGGCGCCGCGAGCAGCAGCGGTCGCGGCGCGCGACGAAGCAGAAACGGGAAGCGTGAACGAGCTGGCCGACAGCGTGCTGCCAGGACTCTCAGAGGGACTGCAGGACTCTCTGGTAAACTCTCTGGTTAAGATGAGCTCTGTTACGGTAGGGTTCCACACAACGAAATACCTTGAAAATTTCGGCCAAAGAAGGTTTGCCTCGGGGGGCGTGGTCGCGAAAACAACACGCAAGACCACAACATGTTGTTAAATGTCCCGGGCTGTCAGAAGACAGGGCGGTAAAAATGCACAGCAGCAAACCATCGGTAAAACGTTAGCTCATAAATGCTCTGGTAACCTGGCTATGTAGCCTAGCTGCCTCGCTACGCTTACAATGAAATGCAATGTCCGAACATGCTAGCGGTTGACCTGTCGGCTAGCTGAATCATTTTGAGTGTTTAAACTATCTCCAGTGGTCTGTTTGGTGGTGTGTGTTCGCCCTGTTTAAGTTCGTGTGACATATAAACAACAATCCGTGTTCCTACAAGCGTCAATGTTCGCCAACAAAACATGTAATCAAACAAATGCACAAGTAGCCTAGCTAGCTACCTGCCTGGCTAGGCTACAATGAAATCCAATGTCCGAACATGCGAGTGTTTAAACTAACATATACAGTGATCTATTTAGCGGTGTATGTGCCCTGACTGAGTTCGTGCGTCATATAAAACACAATTCGTGTTGATAGAAGTACCGTAGAAACATTTTAAATCACATCAAAATTTTCATGCTACGGCGCTGATGACCTCCGCCATCTTGGTCAGACTTTTTTTGTAACTCCCGCCTCCAAACACAAACACACGGACCTGATTGGTTCTCGAGCGGTCCTCATTTGAATAAAGTTAAACTTTCGTCAACTTTATTTCGCTCCCCTCGGCGATTCGCTCTCATCTCGCTCAATCGGGGCGAATTATCGTCCCCATTCAACCTGAATGAAAGCAAAGCGAAATTTGGCTGTGTGGAAACCTCCCGTTATGGTGAATGAAAGACTCGATCCCAACAAGTAGCTCAGGGGGGTCAAACTCAGTTTCCCAGAGGGCCACACTAGAAAATAAGAATGTCATCAAGGGCCAGACACGTTGAGTTTATTGACATGTTTTTATTTAATCGAAAAAGTCAAACATCTTTGACTGTGTTATTGCGTCTCATATACTCTTCTCCCTAAAGCTGGGTCGACATGAAGCCCCAAAAAAGAAACTTAGCCATCAAAGAAAAAAGGTTGAAAAAAGCGAGAGGAAAAAAGTTGGAAAATGCATTACATTACATTTACATTACATGTCATTTAGCTGATGCTTTTTATCCAAAGCGACTTACAATTGCTATTTACAGTGCCTTGCGAAGTATTATTCGGCCCCCTTGAACGTTTCGACCTTTTGCCACATTTCAGGCCTCAAACATAAAGATATAAAACTGTAATTGTTTGTGAAGAATCAACAACAAGTGGGTCCCAATTGAAGTGGAAGAAATTCATTGGTATTTCATTTTTAACAATAGAGTGGGTACACCCTTTCAGTGCAGCAAACTCTCTCAGAGTGTTGTTCTGATCTATAATGTGTAGGTGTGTAATAACTTATAAATCACCGCTCTGTGATAGTCAGAGGCGTGTGCGCAGAGAATCATGGAAACACCAGGGCGAGTACTGTTGTGGAGAAGTTAAGCGGTTGGTACAAAAGATTTCCCAAGCTAAAAAAACCCGGAGGGCGGTGTGCGGCGATAAGATTGAAATGGAAGGAGTATCAGACCACTACAAACCCCTATTTCAGCTCATACAATGGCTGCAGGATCACTGTGGTGGAATTACATGGTGCCTGTATAAAAAGTATACTGCACAAATTGAGGAAGAGCATTTTTGATATCCATCGTTAAATTTGCCAACCACTGACACACAAATGTGAGGTGTGTGGAGATACCAAAGAACTTTTGGCAACAATAAAAGTTATGTTTGGGTAAAGACCACCTCACACCACCACTGTAATGTGGTTATGGTTTGGTTTCTTCAGCAGAGGATGGTTAAAATTGATGGGAAGATGGATGGAGCAATAAACATTTGGAACCTGATGGAGTTGCAAAGACCTAGATGGGCGATTTGTCTTCCAACAAGACAATGATCAAATAGCAAATTACTGTGGTACAAATACATATAGGTGTTAGAGAAGTCAAAGAGCGATCATGGTGGTGCGCACCCGTAGTGTTTGGGGTGGGAAAGCGCGGTGTATAACACCCTGTAGGTGCTCATTAAGGGGTTATAGAATATTTTTATTTAAATTTTACGAGGGAATACTTCGCAAGGCACTGTATGTCAGAGGTCACACGACTCTGGAGCAGCCAGGGGTTAAGTGCCTTGCTCAGGGACACACTGGTTGATGTATTACAGTGGGACTTGAACCCTGATCTCCCACTCCAGAGGCATGTGTCATATCCACTGGGCCATCACCAATGCGCCAAAAACTTCGACAAAAGTGACAAAACCTTAAGAAAAAACAACAAAAGCTAGGTGGGCCAAAATGTATTATGAACTGAAATTGTTATGAGGGCCGAATCTGAATCTGCCAGGGGCCAGATTATATCCTCATTACTGATGATTATTGATCTAAAATCTCATTGGGTAAATATTTTGTGAAAGCACCGATAGTCAACACTACAATATCGTTACGGTATCGATATCGAGGTATTTGGTCAAAAATATGGTGATATCTGATTTCCTCCATATCGCCCAGCCCTATACACACTGCATGGTGTGTTGTATATCTGTTTCAGTTATCACTGTTTTGAATGTCATTGTTCAGAAACACTTTCTTTGTTAACAAATATCTGTCTTTATTTCCCAATAAAGTAAACACAACAGGCAAAAACATTATCTAAAAATATACAGTACAGGCCAAAAGTTTGGACACACCTTCTCATTCAATGTGTTTCTTTATTTTCATGACTATTTACATTGTAGATTCTCACTGAAGGCATCAAAACTATGAATGAACACATATGGAATTATGTACTTAACAAAAAAGTGTGAAATAACTGAAAACATGTCTTATATTTTAGATTCTTCAAAGTAGCCACCCTTTGCTTTTTTATTAATAAGGGAAAAACTTCCACTAATGAACCCTGACAAAGCACACCTGTGAAGGTAAAACCATTTCAGGTGACTACCTCATGAAGCTCATTGAGAGAACACCAAGGGTTTGCAGAGTTATCAAAAAAAGCAAAGGGTGGCTACTTTGAAGAATCTAAAATATAAGACATGTTTTCAGTTATTTTTGTAAATAAATAAAAGTTTTATTAATTTTTTATTTTTTAGGGAAAATTTAAAATATAAATAGTAGAAAATAAAGAAACAGTGAATGAGAAGGTGTGTCCAAACTTTTGGCCTTTACTGTATTATATTACAGAACCATTATCAACTATTAGAACCATAACTTACATGTCGCACACACATATACAAAAGGCTCAAATGTATAAAACTCAAAAAGACACACAAGACTTAAAGATCAAAACAGGTATTGTGAAGTCCCAGACCCCAGTGAGATACCTGTTGGCCAGTAACTAGGCCTGTCACCATATCACATTTTGCTGGACGATAAATTGTCCCATAAATTATTGCGATAAACAATAATATTGTCGTTCTGAGACCATTTTCATCTAATATGATAATGGCATACTAATAATAATGCAGGTACATCTTTTCAGATGATACAAGATCAATACACTTTTATTTCTAAAGAATACTTATTTAATATTTAAAGGTCCCATGACATGGTGCTCTTTGGATGCTTTTATATAGACCTTAGTGGTCCCCTAATACTGTATCTGAAGTCTCTTTTATATAGGCCTTAGTGGTCCCCTAATACTGTATCTGAAGTCTCTTTTATATAGACCTTAGTGGTCCCCTAATACTGTATCTGAAGTCTCTTTATATATACCTGCCTTAGTGGTCCCCTAATACTGTATCTGAAGTCTCTTTATATAGGCCTTAGTGGTCCCCTAATACTGTATCTGAAGTCTCTTTTATATAGGCCTTAGTGGTCCCATAATACTGTATCTGAAGTCTCTTTTATATAGGCCTTAGTGGTCCCCTAATACTGTATCTGAAGTCTCTTTATATAGGCCTTAGTGGTCCCCTAATCTACTGTATCTGAAGTCTCTTTTATATAGGCCTTAGTGGTCCCCTAATACTGTATCTGAAGTCTCTTTTATATGAGCCTTAGTGGTCCCATAATACTGTATCTGAAGTCTCTTTATATATAGACCTTAGTGGTCCCCTAATACTGTATCTGAAGTCTCTTTTATATAGACCTTACTGGTCCCCCTAATACTGTATCTGAAGTCT